>NW_001849487.1:121284-153588 GCF_000209065.1 Trypanosoma cruzi
GCGCATCCTGCTCCCACGACGGCAAACTTCCCCGCCCCTCTCAACACAAAACACTTCTCGTCCTTGTCGTACCGCGCCTCCGAATTCAACGGGACACCTTCCGCTATAAGTTCCCGGTGGGCAATTGTGCCAATGACACGACAGGTGTCCACATCATCTAATATTGCCTCCTGCATCTCCTTCGTCCCATGCTTCGCAATCATCGCCGCAAATGTGAAATGGTCAGCAGCAATTAATGCCAATGAAGTGCTACATGATGCTAGCACATCAAAGAACGCAGAAAACAACCGGGGAGTTGATTTCACTTGTGCAAACGAAAGCAATTGCTTTTTGGCCACAGCTCGGAGGAGTTGCACGCTACGTTGAGGCGAATTCTCCTGCATCCATGTTTCTTCTGTCCGACCAACAAAATTGGACGGTTTTTTGGCAAGCACTTCAAGCAAAGCTGCCCGAACCTCTTCTCTATAATCGATATCCTCCCCCTCACATATAAAACGAAATGTAGGCTCCTCAAACGCGTGCTCCATGCTATACAGATTCCTCGATGGATTGAACTCCAGTCGAAGTGGGAAAGAACGATAAAATAATCGTCCCTGTATGCATATTGGACCGGCCAACATGCCACAACTAGCAAAAGGAAAAACGATTGCGGCTTTTGTAGGGCGCTGTGCAGAGACAGCAGTGCCGACTCGTGAAGCACCACGAAAAACCATCCCAGCGGCCATCCAATGACACACAATTTATCTGCTTTATCCAATAGCCTCTGTTAGAATATATACATATATATATATACAATAATAAATGGGAAATAGGAAAAGAAAAAAAATAAACACGCACTCCGTCGTTGGCCTAACAAAGAGTGAAAGAAGGTAACGAGGGAAAAATGTTGCGGTATAACGAGACGGATAACCTCCGCATTCCCCCCACCCCCACCCCCCATCAATTTCAAGAAGGCTGTCTAACAATTTAATTAAAATAGGGAGGTAATGGGGCAAATTACGGTCAACTTTTCATTTTAAAATTTTTTGCCTACTTCTTCGTCGTCGTCTCCTTTTCTTTCCTCTCTCCTACACGGTATCCTCCCATTTCCCCCTTCTGCAAGAAAACGGGGCCTCTTACCCAATTCCCGTGTAATGATCCATTCATTTCAACTTGTATCCATTTCATACCACTCGGAGTTCGTCGCCCAATCCTCAGATGTAAGACGCGGATGTGGAACAGAAACATCACCCTTCGTGGCATTATGTGGGTTCAGCTGCACCGCGGGAAGTTGTTTGGGCTGTTGGATGTGTTTCGTACTAGTGCGTCCACCAATTAACAAAACCGAACGTGCATCAAGAACCACCAGCCCCGCATTTTCTTTCACACTACGCACGCGAACAAAAAGTGTTGAGCCGAATAGCTGTTCCACACGCCCTGTTTGCCCAACCAAGTGGTAAGGCGTGTTGGGGCTAGTTTGAATGATCACCTCCGCTCCGCGAGTGACAATGTTGTTTAGTCTATCCGTGGTTTGGCGTGGACTTGCGACTGCAGCTTTGATTTGCATGGGAGACAAGTAACGTGTCTCACTGCGATCCGTTAAGACGCAAATATCATTACGGTTAATACGAACAATACAGCCCACTGAGGAGGTGTCGGCCAACATCACTAAATCAAACAGCCTCCACGAGCCAGATGTGTGCCCAAAGGAGCCAATCAAGTTGCTCTGGTGGCAGTCGCTGGCACACACCGTCAACTCACGGGAAGCGGTGGCCCTATCAGAAAAAATGTACAGAACATCCCCGGATGACTTCACCACCGTGCCACTTTCCCCGGCCCGTTCTCCACTGCTAACTATAACATGCGTGCCTAAAGCAAAGTGTTTCACGCAGGCCGCAAGCTCAACACGAACTTTTATTGGTTCCTTCCTCCCAGGGACAGGGCACGAGAGGGAAACCGTATTGGTATCTAAAAATATGTTTTCAATGGTGCCCACAGTCTCTCGCAGCTGTCCCGACACCACCCGCACAGTATTACCAATGCGCAAATCCGCTCCTTGATGACCGACCGAGGCAAACCGTGCAACAGCCTCACGCACGCGTTCTCGATCGTTGTTAAAAAAGAGGGCGATCTCCTCCACGGTTGGATTTTCCATTTTTGTGCCGCTGATAACCATGCGGGAAGAGACAGTCTTTAAAAGATAACCCTCCTTGTCAAAAGTCAAATCTCCCCAGCGGTAGAAATCGCCCCGCTCCTGCACATACGCTGCAAGAGTTGGAACAAAAAATCTTGGCGGCAGGCGTATTTCAATTTTTTTAAATGGTTTACCGACAAAATCCTCACGCGGTACAACTTTCACAGTCACTTGATTACTGATGGGGTGAACCTCAACCACCTGGGCCAGATCAAGGCGGTACTGTCGCTGTCGCAGCCGAACAAAAGAACCAACACGTAACTTCTCAGGAGAGGGCCGTCGCTCCATCATCTGCATTAATTCAGATGGATTTACAAGAGTAATTTTGTAGCGGAATAGCCCATCCAAACCGTTCAATGCGTTCTCAACAAAAACTTTGCGGTGTGCCTCAATGTAGATGTACTCCTTTACGTGATCCAGGCAAAAGACGGAGATGATGCCCAGGTCAACCTTCCGCTTTTCGTAGTTCCTCCCAATCCGATACGCGTAGCACTTATTTACAATCCGAGCTACAAGCAGACGAGCCATTCGCGGTCGACAATTCACGGCAAACACTCTCGGGTCCGTGTCCTGTGGCAAAAGATGAGATGTGTACCGTAATGAAGACATGTTCCCCTTGCCAAGACCAGCCAATAACAATGCTTCCGTCTTTCCTCCCTCCTTCTTGCTGGCACGGTGACGCTCTTCAATAGCGCGTGCAAGCTCCTCACTGGTCATGTTCTCCTCTCCCTCGCGAAAGATATGAGTTTTACGCGGCTCGTATGTCGGAATCCCTCCAACGTAATCGCCATCCTCATCCTCCTCGTCACTTCCCACAATAAAGTCGTCACCCTCAGATTCCGAATCACCGCTTTCTGCTGCATCAATGACGTATTTGGAACGTTTCCTCGGTGTTTCATTATTATCGTCTTCACTTTCATTATTCTCTTCAATTTCAGACGATTTAGGGTGGTTTTTTTCGTGACGTAACCGCTTGCCCTTCCGCTTGTGTTTTTTTTTGCTTCCAACATCCTTGCCGTCCAACTCTGCAGAAGTGGCACTCCGCGGCAGTGCTGCGACGAGCGGCGACGTCACGTCAAGCAGTTCATCATCCCCAAGAAGGTCTGCAAGCTCACTTACATTTAATTCTTCCGCCATGTCTACAATAACTTCCACAAATATATATATATATTTATATATATTATTATTATTATTTCTTTTTTTTTTTTTTTTTTGAAGAATAAAGTTTTTTTGGGAAAAGACAAAAAAAAAAAAAAAAAAACTCTATAAGATGCACATTTTCGTCATGACGTATCGCCACCACCGCCAGCAGCACCACTGCCTCCTCCTTTCTTTTTCTCTCCCCACATCTTTCAGTCATTCTTGTTTCTTCAGATCCAACACCCAACAGGCTTGTGTATTCTTTCTTGTTTTTTTTTGTCTGCTTTTTTTCCCTCCTTTAGCGTTTGCATATGCTTTACAAAAAGGACGGCAGGACAAAGGAAAAAAATATATATATATATATATATATATATATATATAATAAGGAGTCTCTAGTGTACATCCTTTTGCTGCTGCCAGTCTCCACATACCAGGCAATTCCTCCCTGACAAACACCGGAGTCAGCAAGCCCTCTGGTCTTCTCCATCCACTTTCCCAAAGGGCATTTTACCTGCAGCCAGTGGACATTTCACAGGTGAATTTCACCCAATAAACCAACTCCACATCCTCGATAAAACTTCCCCGCCCAACGTCCCCCCTGAGCATCAACGTAAACTCCAAATCCATGCATCCTATTATTTTCCCACTGCCCTTCGTAGCGAGAACCATCGGGCCAATTGTAAGTACCTGTCCCACAAAATTCATTGGCGCGCATACCGCCGGTGTATGTGGCCCCACTAGGAAACTGCAGGACACCCTCCCCGCACATAGCGCCTTCAATCCAGTTACCGTCGTATATTGTGCCACCCGCGTCCTTAAAAATCCCTTTCCCATGTTGAATTGGAACAATTTGGGGCATCACCTCCGGAGGCGGCTGCCCACGCAGAGTGGAAGCAGGAGCGGGTGTCGGCATACCGAGAGGTAATTCAACAGGAATCTCACGACGAGTCACCCTCCCTTCATACACACTGCCGTCATCACAGTGAAAAATGCTGATTTCCTCCTCCTCACGAGCTTCATCTTTTTTCTTTCGCATCCTATCATTTTCTTTCTGCATGGCCAAGAATACTTTTCAGTCTCGCCCTAACGAACAAAAAAAAAGTACGCTTCTTAATGGACTGTTACGCCGATGTCTAGATTAATGGCTGCATTAAAATTCAGAAACACAAGAAAAAAAAAAAAAGCAAAAGAAAAGGTTGTGTCTTTATGTTGAAAAATAAAAATTTAAAATTTAAAAAGAGAGGCATATCCAATAAAAAAAGTAAACGATAAATGGAAAAAAAAAATGCACGTGCATGCCTGTTAGAAAAGAAACAAAATTTCAGAAAAAAAATATCTTCGACAGCAGATTTAAATTTTCCGCCTCTTAAGTTGTTTCATGCTTTTCTTCCATCGATAGCTCATTCAAGTTTACATGTACACATTCTACCGTTTGTCGTTGCTGTTGTTTTTACTTCGCATTCTTTTATTTTCCTTCATTTTGCAAGTAAACCCTCTTATTTCGTTCGTGTCCCTGATTTTGTACATGTGTCTCTGTTCCCAAGGGCAATTTGTCACGCATCGCATGTATCAGTCGTATCGTTTACTGAAAGGTAAAAAATGTGGTGTGCGAGCTCACACGAAAGCGCACAAGAAAAAGCAACAAAATTGCAGACAATATGAAATGTATTATAAATACCATTGAAATAAAAGGAAAGAGAAAAAGAAAAATAAGGCAAGGCCACAATACTACATGGATTGCCGCAAAAGTGGAATTGCGTTCCCGCCTCAGTATTAGGCCAATAGAAACAACATCCGGGCCAAGTGCCGCAAGGCAACAAACGGCAGACATCAATGGACTTGTAGGCGTGGTCGTCACGCCAGTGGCCGTCACCGCTATATCGGCTAATAATAGAGCAAGAAACAACACAAAGACGGTATGTGGGGGCTGTGGAAGTGTTGTCCCTACCACCAGAAAAAACTTTTTCGAATGGGAGGGAGAGCTAGAGGCGGCAGGAGCTGTTCCACAGTTGAGGCTGGATTCTAGGGGCATCGCAGGTGTACTATCCCGCGGCTGAGCACAACCAGAAAGCACCTTCACTTTTTGACATGAAGCCTGTGGCGCTGAAACCTTTCTAGCGACGTACCGAGGGGCCAATATTACTCCATCTTCCTGCTTGGTGTCGTAGAGAAGAATAGAGATGTTTTCTAGGTGCATTGCATCTTCATAAAGACATTGTTCCTCTGAATTTGTATACCCCGGATATAAGGACCGCCAACGGTAAGTACCTACCACGCGCCAGTCACTCTCAGATATCATTTTACCACTTCTGCACTTGAAAATTATTGTGACTAGTGCGATGGAAGCGGGTAGCACACCAACCTATGACCTTCCACTTTTTACCTAATCTCCCTCCGGGCACAAGAATGGTGTGCAAAAAAAAAATAAAATAAAATAAAATAAAATATCAAGAACAAAAAAATGCAACCGATACTCCTTCCTTTTGTTATTCGAGCAATTGGAGAAAAGATTTCACACTTTCTACCCCTCCTCTTTTTTTGTTTTGTTTTTGTTTTTGGTTGTTCTTTTCCGTGTCAGAAACGCGAGAAACGATCCTCTTGATAGTCGAAATAGCAACCCCCTAACTCACACAGATATAGTCTCTGTTTTTTTTTTTTTTTTGCTTACAAATAAGAAAAGCCATGGCACCATCAGAGTCTGCAAAAAAGCAAGGAGAGAATGCAAAAAAAAAACACCAAGCTTCACTCTGCCGTATTACAAGAAATCGCACCAAACCTACTTTCTACCTTCTTCAAAAAAAAACTTTTAAACTGCAGGATGATAACGGTCATGTTATCGGTTCCAGCGCCTGTCGATACCTTCGACAAACAAGCATCCATAAGCCGCTCACATGCTAATGAAAGGTCACTGTGATCTGCCACTTCACTCCGAACAATCTCAACAGCTTTCTCATTCGTCAACATATCCCACACACCATCGCACGCAATGATGACAAACTCATCTTGTGGGGTCAGCTCCAGATGAACCACATCTGGAATCGCTGTCACCGCCTGTGCCTCAGGAGGTAAATCACTGTCTTTAAAAGCAAAGTCACCAAAGGCACGACTTAGGGACAAAACGCCATTGACACGACCATTGTGAATATATCCCCCTGCCCTCAAGACGCGCTCCCTTTCTCTCGGTAAATTCGGCTTATGATCTTCACTCAGCGGAATAGCAGTTCCATCTCGACATAAAACTGCACGGGAATCACCAACATTACCGCAGTAAAGATGGTTCTCAACTATTAACACACAGTTACCTGTACATCCGCTCATTTCATTTGGCGAACTCCTCTGCATCGCCAAATCACCAGCGATAAATCCATCATGAATAGCTTTTTCCATATTTCCCTCACCAAATGCTTCCATGGATGTAATCCATTCCAGGATACGTATAGCAGAAGTTTGAGAAGTTTTACTCCCGCAGTGTCCATCAAATACTGCCGCTATCGCACCGTCTTCAGAAGCCATGTGAGATGGCAACCCTGGTAAAGAAAGATGAATAGTGTGGGCATCTTCCATGGTGCTTCGCCATCCCTGCATACTGCTAGCACCAACCCGAAGTTTGTCATCCTCCATCAAGATGGAATACTTATCCTGAACAGGGGTGTACAACATTGTTTGGGTATTCCCACGAAATGATGCTAAAGGCTTCATTAGTACTAATTTACTTTGCCACCCTCGAGACCAAAAAAAAATCATTAAAAAGGAATATTGAAGTAGGCAAAGAAGCTCATTCAATAAAAAAAAAAGGTTTTCCTTCGAGAAAAACGGTAATTTTCTTTTTTTTTTTTTTTTTTTTTTTAGTATATGGGCTTCTTTGAAATCTCTTTTCTACATCTACTCCACTCAACAGTGAGTCGGATGAGGTAGTCTTTTTTTTTTTTTTTTTTTTTTTTTTTTTTTTTTTTTTTGGAGGTCCCCCTTCCCGTTACTTTATTATTATTATTATTATTATTGATTCAGATAAATAAAACTACTTCTTACCTCCTTTAGCGGCGTTAAATTTGAAAAAGATAATATCACCGTCCTGAACTTCATAATTACGTCCTTCTTGGTGTTGTTTACCAGCTTCACGGCATGCAGCCTCATTTTCAAGCTTGTCATAGTCCTCCCAATGAATTACTTCAGCACAAATAAATCCCTTTTCCATGTCACTGTGAATTTTACCAGCTGCTTGAGGAGCCTTGGTGCCACGCTGAATTGTCCAGCACTTCACCTCGTCCGATCCCGCAGTAAAGTAGTGAATCAAATTAATAGCATGATAAGCGGTGGTGACAATCTTGTGCACCTGGGACTTTGTTTTATTCGCTGTACAGTATTCCTCTGTTTCCTCTGGAGACATATTGAGAAATTTGGCTTCCATCTCTGCTGAAACCGGGATAAGTGGTTCGCCAGTGTGCTGATCTATCCACTCTTTGAGCTTAACAAGCCATTTGCCCCTTTGTCGAATAAAGTCCTTTTCTGACATGTTGGCCAAAAAAATAGCTGGTTTCGCTGTTAAAAGCTGTAGTGTGTTGAGAAAATCAATTTCCTTACCGTTCCATTGGCAACACCGAATCTGTTCACCATTTTCTAGGTGTTCTTTCAGTTTCATAAGAACCTCTAAATCAAATTTCTTGCTTTTGTCGATCCCCCGATTAACTATGGGTGTTATCTTGTCAATTAACCCATTGACCACTTGTAAGTCCTTCATAACCAACTCTGAGAAAATAATCTCTAGGTCACGGATAGGATCCAAATCACCTTCCACGTGTGTAATCTCAACTTCCTCAAAGACACGAATCATGTGGATAATTCCATCACATTCATTAATGTGAGATAAGAAAGCGTTGCCAAGCCCTTCACCGTTGCTGGCTCCACGCACCAACCCTGCAATATCCCGAATGTGAACTTGTGTAGGTACAATAGATGCAGGTTTATTGATTTTCACCAATTTTTCAAATCGATCGTCAGGAATGTTAATATCCGCGGTGTTGGGATCAATGGTGCAAAATGGCCGATTTTCCGCGGGAACACCTTTTTTAGATAGAACGTTGAAAAATGTGGACTTGCCAACATTAGGAAGCCCAACAATCCCAACCTTCAAGTTACTTCCAGGTCGGCCCAGCAAAATCGTGCGGGGCGGTTGTGACTTCTCATCCTTCTTCTTGGGAGGCATGGTATTCCTTTAAAACAAAAAGTTTCCTTTGTTTTCTACTATAAGATGATAAACGACAAAAAATATAAAAGTAGGCATATAAGATTATTTCATCTTAGTCTCATATTTCTATTTTTATTATTATTATTTTTTGTTGTTGTTGTTGTTTATTTTACTTATTTTTTTAATGATGCTTAATAGTAATTAAGAATGAAAAACTGAGGTAATACTGATAATAATTCAAAGTGAAAAGTGGGTATTCGACATTTCATCTATGACCCCTTGCACTTCAGTTGCCACACTATTTCTGCTGGTGTCATCAGGAACTGAATGACCCTCATTATTCTCCTTAATTGAGTGGTAGCTACAGGCACAACGATTGCTTTGTATAAGCTGCTTCAATTCATTCAATTCCATTTCCTTACGGGAAATAATTGTCTCATTTTCTACAAGGGCCTCCGCCAAAACGTCGTTGATGTCCTCTGTATCAATTACTGCAGCTACAGCACCAGAAGTTGAAATTGTATTCGTGCTCTCCATTATCGAATCACCATGATTCTTTAAATATTCTTTGATCTCGCTGTTGCTCTCCTTCAATTTTTTCACGTGTCTTTCCATAACCTCTATTTCATTAAGAATCAGTTCAAGCTGGAGCTTACTTGCATCAAGGTCGAATGTTCTTCCTCGACTAGAGGTAGTGGAGCCTCTAAGCATGTAAACGCCTGGAAGGACCATTTCCCCCCAATCATTCTTGACTCGCTCCCTCATATCCCTAATGTATACAATAATAATAATAATAATAATAAGAAATCCAAATAGAAAAAAAAAGAAAAAGAAGATAAAAAAAAAAAAAAAAAACGTGTTCACTCAAAACAAAATTTTCTTATTTTCTTCTTTATGATTTTTTTAATTATTTCCTTATTTATAATTTTCATTATTATTATTTCTCCTTTTCCCCTGGAAAAAAGTTAAAGGTGTAAGAAAAACAATTTGGCACCTTTACACTTTAGATCGATTCTTTTACACAAAACAACAATGACGCATTATGGATTGCAGTCCATATTAATTCCGCAAACCTCCAAAGTGGTTCACGCCCCCATTGTTCCAATTGGGCAGCATAATTGATGTGGTTTCCCGTGTCTCTCCCCTCTAGCTCAATTTTACAACGAGAAAAGTCAAAAAAAAAGGCTCCCGTTGTATTTTTACTCACGTCAAAGCAGTTCATCTGTGAAAAAGTGTCCGGTGAAACCCCTGAACTTGAGGCGTAAGAAAGCAATGTAAACCGTATAACATGGACAAGATCTCGAAGATATATGTTTTTCTCAGGATGAATCAGATACCGATAATGTAAATACTCTGCAAAAAAAGCTTCATATGCACCAAAAGAATCCTGATACGCAGAAAATCCACGCAAAACAATAAAGGCGATACGAAAAGCCTCTTCACAACTTCTTATAATTGCGCTGAGAGCAAAGGGATTCGGGATGGGAACAAATACAGTTGCAATATTCCCTTTTCCATAAATCCAAATGCGTTCATCGTTCAAATTAACAATCCTACTAACTTCTCCAATATGATCAAAAACGTTTTCTGTCTCACACTCCACCGATTTCGTCCATAAGATAAACTCACACAAGCTGTGAAATGGCGTAGCACCTGTTACCAATTGAACGTCACCACTGTGATTTAATGATAGACGCTCTAGGGGCACTACATCTAATTCAAATAAAACCTTTTTTAAACCCGATCCAATTACCCGTTGTGATGCAAGAAAACAAATTTGCAAAGACCGTAGCAATTTCACAAATGCCTCCAATTCACCGTCCTCTATGAGAAGTGAGCATGAAAAAAGTACAAACTTTCCCTTTCGGGCATGAGCGTCAAGCAATAGGAGCCGTGCTTCAAGGGACAAGGAAATCGGCAGCAAAACCGCATGGTCAAAAACTGTTATATTATCAAAAAACTCGGAAGAAGCATGACCACCATAAACCATATCACCGTGTGTAATCTTCGGGATAAAAAGAAGTCTTTTCTGTTGAACGGCCGTCTTTACCAAAAGATGCGCCAAATCCAAACAACATCTTTCACTGAATGACCTATTTCTCTTTAACATCAACTCTATGAGTTGCAAAATGCTCCTTTTTTCCAAAGGAATCTTCGTCTGAAGGAGATTTTCGCAATTAAAAAAACCTCTAATCCATTGCTTTATCTCCGCCAAGGCATGTAATATATTTCTCTGAAGAAGAAAATGATGCCTCTCTTCTTCGGAAAATTTTCTCAGTTTTAAAAAAACCCTGCATGCTAACAAAGAGCCCAAAATATCCGATGAATCACCAAGGTGAGAACCCTTTATTGTCCCAGTAACTAGAAGAGCAACAGTGGCAACTCGCAGCCCCCTTTTTATTTGTGACTTTGTGCTCAGTCCTAAGTTTTTTATCAAGCAAATCACTTCTGCCGGACTGTTACACAAAGCTCCTGAAAGATTCCAACACAAGGCTCTTTTTTTTCGGCACATCCTCTCATAGCATTGTTCAATCAGTGATATCAATGCATCACAGTCCATTATACCCCAAAACAAACATTTCCCTTTCTGTTTCCTTTTTTCCTATCCTCGCAGAAAAAAGTGCCAAAAAAATAGCAGACGCAAAAATATTCGGATACTCCATATACAATCATTTTCCCTTCACCACTCCTACAAAAAAATATATAAATAAATAAAATCACGCATAAAAATCCCCAAAAAAAAACTACAATGACATTATTAAAAAGCAGAAAATTTTTAAAAAATTAAAAATCAATTTTATTAAAAAAAAAAAAAAACAATCACGAAACAACAAAGAGAACTCTCACATAACAGAGCAAAATAATAATAATAAACATACAAGAATATAGTGCTCAAAATGAAAAATGACACGGAAAAGTCTCAAAACCCGCGAACAAACAACAAAAAATTCCAACAGCGAAAACGCTGCGCAACAAAGAGGAAACCCTGCTCAATACGGCACCGCCCCGGAAGGTTGCTTCTGACCCCTTGCCCGCCAAGCGCCGCCACCAAACCAGTCAACATCTTCGGAAAGCGGTCGCGCCCCCGAAAGCGCAACCGTCCTGGCGCAAACGCGTGCGGCCGCGGCGGGGCAGCTTCTTTGAGCGCCGCAAGCGGCAAAGGGACCCGCGCATCACGAAGACAAGCGGAAGAGCCGCCGGCAGCGAGGCGAAAAAACGCGCTGACACGCTGCGAGCCCGAGAAGAAAAAAGCGGTTGCGGCGGGTGGCCGTCGTGCTTCGCGAAGGGCAGGCGCCCGGCTTTTCCCCCCAGCGCCCCACGATAAACGTCGCGATGGCCCCCGCGATCTCGCACATGGTCGGGATCCGAAACGCCATTATCCACGACTAGGCGAATGATGGCCGGAGGGGCCTGGCTCAGCCGGCCACCCCAACGTGGTGCCAGGGTCTAGTACTCTTTGCTAGAGAGGAAGCTAAGCGCCTGCTGCCCATCCGCTGCACGCGGAGAGGCAGTAGACGCCGCTCAAACGGGTCGGAAGGGCACCAGATGGAGCCATGTACATGGCTGCCCGCGGAGCGGTATTTCCATCCGCTGCTGAATTCCATCGGCGCTTATCAGCGCTATACATACTGTTTGCGTGCCGTATGTGACGCGCAACGACAAAAGCTACTGCGAAGCGGAGACATTGAGCAGAACCCAGGCCCCATAGCAGTACTCCAGATGAACGTTTCTTGCCTCACGCCGTCAAAACTCGCAACATTAATGGCGCAAGGAGCAGACATAATAGCCATCCAGGAGACCTGGAAGTCGTCGGAGCAGATCGCCAGCATGCACACTGGAGATTATGTGCTCTATGCACAGTCGCGCATCGGCAAGGGAGGCGGTGTGGCGGTGCTGGTGCGGAAAACTCTCCGCTCCAAGCGTATACCCCTCACCATCCCCCAGCATGACACCAGCCTTGAAGTGGTGGTGGTCCAGGTTGCTCTGGACCAGAACCGTGATCTTATCGTAGCGAGTGCCTATATGAGACCACCACCGCAAGTAACGCAATCCTTCAGGCGGTTAGTAAACTGCCTTCCAGCCTCGTCGCCGCTCCTGCTGTGCGGGGATTTCAACATGCATCACCCACAGTGGGAGCCATTCTTGGAGTCTTCTCCAAGCGAGGTTGCCGCAGAATTTTTAGAACTGTGCACGGATGCGGGACTCACCTTGGTTAACACCCCTGGTGAGATCACGTATGCTCGTGGCACAAGAGAACGATCCTGTATCGATCTGACATGGTCAAAGCATTTGACTGTGTCAGATTGGTCAGCTTCTGTGTCGCCGCTTAGTGATCATTATATGCTAACATTCACGCTGCATCAGGCATTTAAGGATACCATACCTTCGGCACCCCCTTCGGCACCTAAGACATTCTACAGTTGGGGGAAGTGTAAATGGGATTTATTCATCAAGGACTTCGACGCACAACTTCCGGCATATGAATATAAAAAGCAGTCCACCGGCATTAAAGCTTTCACGAGAGCGCTTATAACTTCGTATCGACGCAATTGCTCCCGCGGCATGCGCAAGGATGGTCCCAGGCTTTGGGACGACACTCTCATGGAGGCAGAGCGGATTGCTACCGACAGCAAGGCCCGCTATCTACAGTTACCGACGCCCGACCGTGAGGCTGAAATGCAACGGACAAGTCAATTCCTCCTCCTACTCCGAGAGCGCCTGCGCAACACGTATCTACGTCGCATCAGCAAGCTAAATCCAGGCGAACCACTCGCATGGAAATACATTTCCGGACGAAAAAAGGCATCACTTCCATCTCCTACATCATTGTTGTTGGGAGATGGTCAACACACTTACAAAACAGCAAGGAGGGCAGTGAATGCTCTCAATCGCATCTTTTTTCCACTTCACCCCTCTCACAAGGCAGTAAGGTTTTCCAAAGGCATCAAAAGACAGAACCCATCTTTGGGCATTGTTTCTTCTTCTCTTTTTGGGCAGCAGAACAACTACGAGTCTGCCGCTACATCTACTTCAGTTTCTTCATTCTCATCTAGTTCAGAGCCACAGGATAAAAACGAAGCTGCCACCACATCTGGTTTAGTTGCTCATCTTCACTCCCCTCTTGATGCACCTTTTAATCGTACGGAACTGCTTGCTGCGATACGTAATACGCCGTATGGCAAGGCCCCCGGACCGGATGAAGTCTACAGTGAGGCACTACGACATATTTCGTCAAAGTGTCTATCGATTCCTTCTTCGTTGCATTAACCACAGCTGGACGATCGGCACGATCCCGGCTGAGTGGAGACGCGCTACCATCGTCCCACTCTTAAAACCCGGTAAGTTGCTGGAACTGCTTGAGTCATATCGACCCATCAGCCTTACTTCCATTGTGAGTAAGGTTGCTGAGAAAATGGTACTGAAGAGATTGCTTTGGGTGTGGACGCCACACACCCACCAGTATGCATATCGTAGTATGCGTACCACGACGATGCAGCTGGCACACCTGATACACGAAGTGGAGCATAATAGAAATCATTATTTTCAAGTGAACCTTCCCAAGAAGAGCGGTATTGGTAATCAACTCCACTAAAGGCCCCATTGGACTCTGCTGGTGTTGGTTGATTTCAGCAAGGCTTTTGACTCCATAGATCATCGAGTCCTCATTCGCTTGCTAACTAATATTCCGGGGGTGAGTTGTAGAAGGTGGCTTAGAAACTTTCTATGTGGTCGCTACGCGAAGACACGAGTTGGTAACAGAAACAGTGATCGGCGTCCCATGCTGCGAGGAGTTCCTCAGGGGTCCGTACTGGGACCATATTTGTTCTCCCTTTACGTACACCCACTTCTCAATCTGCTGAACAGCTTTGCGGGTGTCACAGCAGACATGTATGCGGACGACCTCTCTATTATTGTTAAGGGGCAGTCCCGGGAAGACGCCATTCCCACTGCCAACACGGTTCTTTAAAAAGCTGCATGTGTGGAGTCAAGAAAATGGCCTGGCCATTAACCCGTCAAAGTGTGAAGCCGCTTGGTTCACACTCCCCACGCATACGGAATCAGATTATGATCGTGAAGGAAAGTGGCCGCTGGTAGTGGCTGGACGTGAAATCCCAGTCATGACCATGGGGGCATCGCGAACCACGAAGCTTCTTGGCATGGATCTCGATCCACGACTGACGCTAAATGTGGCGGCCACCAAGCAATGCGCTGCCACTTCGCAGCGGATATCGCAGCTACGCTGCATTGCGCATAAAGAGGCGGGACCATCTCCACATGACCTACGCACGTTCGTCATTGGATACGGTGCCTCCAAATTACGCTATGGCAGTGAGCTCATATGGGCAGTAGCGGCGGATTCAGCGAAGAATGAGATGCAGAAGACGTACGCAACCCTGGCACGCATTGTCAGCGGAGTTCCGAGCACTGTCGACCCGGAATCCGCACTTCTAGAGGCTAATATGCCGCCGCTCCATGTCCTTTGCCTGCGCGCGCGGCTCTCCATATTTGAGAACACACGCGCATGTCAGACGGACTGGATGCGGAGACCTCCGCCTGAGCCACCGCCTCGCGCAGGTTTCCGCATTTCGCCGTTATCTCGGGATGAGCTATATGCCTTCGTAGACGCATACACAAAGGACTACGGCACCACCCAGAGCTCACCACGCGAAGAGCGGTTCTTTCGCAGCTCCATTCCTCCCTGGTTCGCGGCCTCCGCACACCGGGTCACCATTGGCGTGGAACTTCCGATAGATCACTCAATAACTGACGAAAAAAGGCTGATACGGGAAAAGCGACGAGTTAGCGAAGAGGCTCTAGCGCTGCACAGTCATCGTTCGTGGATACTCGCGACGGATGGCGGTGTCGACGTTCCCAAGTCAGCCGGGGTTGGAATCCTGCTTTCATCCCTCAATTCATCGGAGATAATAGAAAAGGCCAGTATAAACTGCGGTGCACGCCCATGCAGCTACAGGACGGAATCCCGTGCGCTGCTTCTAGCCCTAGAAAAGCTGATTATCCCTCGTATCCAACACAGGCATAAAACCCTGCTTGTGGTTACAGACAGTCAGTCTCTTCTAGCGGCTCTAAACAAGGGCCCGCTCAGCCAGACAGACTGGACGGAGGATCAGATCTGGCAGCGTCTCTTGACACTGACGTGTGCTGGCTGGTCCGTGCACCTGCAGTTTTGTTACGGACATTGTGGAGTACATGCTAACGAGCTTGCGGATGAGTATGCGACGCAGACTATGGAAACTGGACAATACACGGAACATGGAATTGCACCTTTATGGCATACGGATCTGCTGACATGCTTTACTACCCAGCTCACCAACAAGTGGCGTAGTACGATTCGTCAAGACACTCATCGCTACTTGCTTTGCGGCACAAGGCCATCACATCTTAGCGGTAAGGACCTGATCACTCAGGAAGTTCTTCACCGTCAAGAACTGGTTCGCCTCGCTAGGGCAAGGTGCGGCGAATCTGAGCTCTGGGGCCGACTATACTGGGCTGTGAGACATTGCACGAACCAATGCCGTTTCTGCAACATCTCACCAGAACAGTCTGCATATATGCGCTCTAACAACGATCCAACTGTACCGGAGACAGACGCTGTTCCCCCGTTGGCAAGGGATGAAGACGTCTCTCCAGTAAGGGAAGAACCATCACACGCCGTCGGAAGGAGAAATGTCCGTACTGTGATTCTATGTTGACGGGATTCTCGAATCTCGTCAGTCACTGTCGGTCATTCCATCCGGAACATCCTCCACCGCTTCCCGAGCTCAAATGCGATTTCTGTGACATGGTTTTCCCCACACGTAGAAGCACCGCGCAGCACAGAAGTCGCTGGGCACACAACCCAGACGCCACTCGACATCTAAACAGCAGTGCCAGGAGGCGATCTCTGCTGCCGCAGGATCAGCCAGCTTCCACAAGCACGCCAATTGGCCCGCAGGAAACCTTGCACCATCTGCTTCTAGAAAGTCCAGGCACCTTGGCTGTGCGCCAACGGCTGGGCATTGAACAAGACCTTCGCCTCGGAAAGTTCTCTCAATGGCAGTTGCTTCACAGCAGAAAACTTTTGTCGCTGCTCGACCACCTCTTCGGCACTCAGATGGCATTGTATAGCCAGACGCGCCGGTAAGAGTGGAAAACAAAAAAAAAAAAGTATTTTTTTGTTGAGGAAAAACCACCGGTTTACGACGACGATGGATCGCGTGGCCACGCGACAAGAACAGAGACGACTCTTAAGGGGCGAATGCTCCTCTTTTGCACAGTTTCCATTATTTGCTGCCTGTGATGGCTGAGGCCGCTTCCTGCCTGGGTTTAAAGGCATCCTTTTTTCATTTTTCTTTACCACGGGAGACTCGGCATCTCTTTTGATGCCGCGTGGAGGACGGCACGCTGGTGGAGCTGACACGGCTCCCGATGGGATACAAGGCCAGCCCAGAAACTCTCCAGATTATTATTAGCAGTTGCCGGGGTGACGACGGTGGTTCACTTCCTTTGGGCCGCACCTCCATTGCTCCGTATCGACGTATGGATCGGTAATATACGCATTGCAGGGTCGAAAAGCGATGCGACATTGTGGGAAGCCCAGGTGCTTCGTAATGCGGACGGCTGTCACGCCACGATAGGGAGGAACGCGAATCGGGCGCTACGCATTACACCTTTCTGTGGGTGCAGTTTGATCATACTCCAGACGGTATCTCTGAGTGAGAAGTTTGTCCGGTCTGTACGCGCCATGTCGGCGCCCAATTCTTTAACCATCGCGGAAATGGAGGTATGGCGTCCCGCTTCTTGTACGCGGCGGTCATTTTGGGCACGCAATTATGCGACTACTACTTTTTTATCAAGGCAGTGCGACGACGATTATCCGCAATTAACCGGGGGATTGTGCAGGAGACATCCCCGGCGAACCTTCCGCCGGCAGCGGTTGGTTTGGGCGAGAGACTACGACACATCAGCGAGAATATAATCGCAAGCGAATCATCAAGCCCACGGAAAAGGCATCGGCCGCCATCATCACGGATGCATCGCTCCATGGATGAGGAACCGTTTTTATTCCAGACTCAGGCGACGTTAAAATTGCCGGAGGGAAATGGAAGAGGAAGCCTTTTCTTATCATGCAGGCCGAGGCACGCGCGGCACGCTTTGCCGTGTCGGTCTTTTCCGCCATCTTGCCATGCACCGTGGACGTTTGGGTAGACAGCACTTCGCTGCAAGGAGCGGCGAATAAAGGCAGCTCAAAATCAAACGCCATAGCGTGGGAGCTGCGACGGATATATGAGTTTTTGGACTCTCGCGGAATACAGGCATCCTTTGTCTACGTACGGTCTGCAGATAACCGCGCAGACGGCATATTACGCGGTCGTGTGTTTTTACACTTCAGGATTTGGCGAAGGGGTGGAAGTTGCGAAGGGCAGCGGCGGGGGTGTTGTGGCTGGCGGACCCCAAAGTCTGCCACTTCGTAAGTGATAAATATTTCATATCCTAAATGAGTTCAAAAGGCCACGCGAGCGGTCAATAGAATATATATATATATATATTATCGGAAGAAAACATTGAGGCAATTAACTTCCTCTGCGTTACCCCCTTTTTCTCTATATTGTTTGGTTTCCATAGATTATTTCAGGATCCGGCCAGCGGTCAACGAGATTATTCTGGGTGATGAAATCTCTTTCTCCATAGAAGGAAAGCCACAGTGCCTTCCTTTTCATTTAATTTGCCATTTCCCATTTGTAATCCGAATACAAAACTCCCCTCTCCCTCTCTCTACACGTATGTACATGCATATATATATATATATATGGTACAAGTGGGATGGAGGGGTGCGATGAATTCCCCCACAACCTTCTTATCACTTCATGGCTTATTCTCAATTCCCTGATGGGCTTTCCTTTCAGCCCTTTTAGGGGAAGGAAGAACGCACGCAATGAAAAATAACATGAAAGAAAATATTATTCGCCCTCTTTTCTTTAAGCTGTTTCCCCCGAAAATTGTGAACCTGCAGTTCTGGGCCGCATCCTTCATGACTTCGGGAATTTGTGCGGCACTCTCTACTTCGGCTGTCGTGACATCACGTGGGGAGCGACACAACAGGAAAAAACTTTGCATCTACAGTGAGTCTCTTACTATTACTATTATTATTATTATTATTATTATTATTATTATTATTATTAAAAAAAGAGAAGCAACAGCGACAAGATGTCTTTAACCCTCCCACCGCCACAAGACAGCCGTGAGCAGGCGCAACCACATCGTTACGTCCTGCCCCTTTGCAGATATGGCTAACGCACTTGTACCCCATTGAGCCTCCGCTGCTGTTTCTCCTCAGTGCGGAACGAGGCTGCAGGATAGCGAGCAACCACAAATACGTTGATGCCACCGGACGTTGTCACATGCCGGAAATAGCAGCATGGCATCTGGTCTCATCCTCACTTTGTGATACCACCAAGAAGCTGAGCCAGTTGTTTTCATCGGAAGGCTTCATTTCCGCTGTGTTTTGGTGAAGAAGGCGTCAGCTCACCATCACAAAAGGCCATGCGACAAGAGTTCAACAGCGATTGGGTCAATGGATGAGAAAATGGTGACGATGATAAACGGACGGATGAGCATGAGAGGTGCGTGGTGTGCCTTTCTCCCAAGGAAACGGTGCTCGTTCCATGTGGACATTATTACTTATGCGATGCATGCGCAACAAATGTGACTCATTGCCCTCTGTGTCGTGGGCCTGTCAATTTCCGTCAGCGTGTGTTTTCATGACAATCAAGGGGTCGTCTATTTGAAGAGAGAGACAAAGCCAAGACGCCGGAAAGTACAATCAGAAGTCATTCACACAGTGAAACAACTCCCAAATGGTGATGGCACAACAGTTTAAAAATAGAAAAGAAAAATGCAGAGTAATATCATTTTATTTGTCGGCCAAAGCCTTTACAATTGCAAGAGAGTTCCCTAAATTCCTCTTAGGCTTCTTTCATGTAACTTGAATTTTATTTCCCCGCAATCATTTGGAGCAAAACAACAGTAGACCGCTAAAGCATCGTTTTCATTTTACTCGGCGCAAAAAATTTGCTACGCCGTCCCTATCTTATCGCGAAATGAAACCAGCACCAACGGAAAGTGGCGGGTTGGTGGCGAGACGTCCCTGCCGCACGGACACACGCGCAGCACACGTGTCCTCCGGTGAGAGGGCGGCCACTTACACGAAGCTGCCGCTCCGGTCAGGACTCGCGGTGTGGCGGCCGCACGGACTGCAGTTGTGGCAGTACTCCGCCGTCTCCTCGCGGCCGCATTCACACGCCATCAGCGGCACGGCAACTTTGGCGAGGGCCGCCACAGTCAGAGCCGTGTGTGTGGGTGTGTGTGTGTGTATTTGTTTGCCAGCGCCTATAGATGCAGAGCAGCTGTGCGCCACAAGAGAGTCAGAAGAAAGCAACGGCAGAGAGAGGCAGATAGCACACACGCAAATTACTCATATCATCACACACAAACACACACACGCAGCCCGCGGAATGGGTGCTCTCAACCACAAAACAATGAAAAACAAAAAAAAGCCGAAGCGTGGGACGACCAGCGCACACACTCTCATTGCTCCCGTAAAGCAAAACACACACACAGGGAGAGAGAGAGAGAGAGGTCGCCCACTCAATGCAATAAAAACAAAACAAAAACAGTTACGGTGCTCCGCCCATGCAGCCAGGCAGGACGGCAGCGGTGCGTGTCGTGCAAAAGAGAGCACCAACGGGCCTGCATGGGTGTGCATGCATATATACAATGGGCACATTATGTGTGTGCTTCGTGGGATGAGGTGAGGGCGAGAGTCCATGCAAGGGGACACACACAGAAAGAGTGAGTGAAGGACAAGTGTGTGTGCGGGCGGTGCATGGCTCTCTCTCACTCACTCTCACGCGGCCACCACCGCAGCAGCAGCCGCACACGCAACAAGAAGAAGGAGAGGGGAGGTGGTGTGGGAGACCGCGGTGCTGCTGTCACTGTCGCCAGGGGTCACCGTACCATTTGTTTGAGCGGCGATTGCTTTTGCTGCTTGTGGTGCTGCATCGCTGACTGCAGATGGACCGTGGGTATCACCAGCTTCGGTTCCGTCGTTCTGAGGTCCTTCGGGGTTAGGCCGTTGAGAGTCGTCATCATCCGCATCCGCCTCAATCTGGGCACCACTACTGCCACTTGTGGAGATGGGTGATGCTGCTGTTCCTTGTGTTCCTTCCGTTTCTTGTGTTCCCTGTGTGTCTGCCTCCTTATCTTGTTGCCCTGCCTCACCATCCTCTGAAGGCCGTTCCAGTGAGTTGGACCCCGGCTCGTTTTCTGACGCTGAGTTTCCTGCATTGGTACCTGGTAAATTATGGGTGCCGTTAGGTTCTGGTGCACTTCCTCCTGCTGGTGGTGGTAATGACGATGATAATACTTCCTTTGCCTTTGTTTCTTTCGCTTGTGGTGTGACTGGTGTGACCGGTGGGCTGCTGGGAGTGTTGTCCGTGCCCTCCGCCTCCTGCCTTGCCACGTTTCCACCAGCACCACCAAAGCTGCCACCACTAGAGCTGTCATCGGTCCCCGGAATTCCATCGGGGTTTTCAGAAGCTTTCTCAGGAGCGCCGGTACCCGAAGATTCACTTGAATTTAAATTACCCCCTTGCGATGCAAGTTCTTTTCCCTCAGGAGCATCAGCCTGTAAGACAGTGATGGGCAATGCTGACCAAAAAGGCAGCTTCGGCGCAGTTTTATCACACCCACTAGGCACACGGGAACAATTCGTACCCAACACTCCCGAGGTCATGCAATCACCCACTGCGTTGTTGTCGATGTCCCTCGCATAAACCCCGCCGGCACCGCACCACAGCACGCAGAGGGCACACACCAGCAGCACACGGCCAGTCATCATCATCGCCATCTCTCCTGTCACTTGCGTGTAGCCTTCTGCACAAACTAACTCCCCGTCAACGCAGAGCGAAAGCAAATGGAGAAAAAGAGACGGCCGCTGCAACACACACAGCCAACGCACAGCCATAAATGGCATCAACCCCGCAGCGGCAGCTCACACACTCCATGAGGTAGATAAAACCAGTGGAAGGGAAAAAAAGACGCACAGCGCCCCGAATAAAGAAAAAAGCAAGAAAACACACAAAAAATTCAAAACAGAAACACAAGTAAACAAACAGCAATAAAGTCAAAAAAGTAAACACACAAAAAAAAAGCTGCACCGAATGGCTCCAGTGCGCATACATCCATCTACAAATGGACGTCCACGCAAAAAGCCACATGCGTGTCGTGTATACAAGGGCGTCTGGATACGTGCTAACTGGCGAATGTGGGGAACAACGCGGAGCACACAGCACGGCAGCAGAAGCAAGTGAAGCAAAACAGTATCATTATTTCCTCTTATTTTAGTACATCGGACAACAACACACGCGCACAAATCCCCGCGGTTGGGTGCTGGCACGTACAGCCCGCATACACCTCTTCAGCCCAGAGCGGTGTACGCCAGCGCGGACACGGCGAGCACCAACGGGGCACACACCCACGCAGAGCTGCCGAGGCTGCCGTCGATTTCGCGAAGACGTGACGATGCGCGGGTGGTGGTCGTAGTAGGCGTCTCCGTATTCATGGCCGTGCTACTTGGTGCCTCTGGCGCAGTGGTCGTCGTCGTCGTGGTCGTCGTGGTTGTCGTCGTGGTCGTGGCATTTGGCTTGTGTTCGGAATTACTGGGTGCCTCTGACGCAGCGGGCCTCTCAACTGTTACCAGTGGTGCACCCGGTCCCGGTCCCGTACTGTCCGCAGAATTCGATGTATGTGGCGTTTTGTCCGTGACGGTTGCATCATGTCGATCTAACCGCGTGGACCTCTCAATTGATGACTCTGATGTATGGCCCACACCTGATCCTTCCCTCGATTCATCATCCTGATTTTGTGCCCCTGAGGTACCTGGCGTAAATATTGACCCTCCCGTGCCTACTCCCCCTTCCGCCCCGGCCACACCTTTTACCTCCGGAGAAGATGACGGTGAATTGGGGTCTTGAGCTGTCACGCACACGGACGGGCAGCAGCACAGGGCAAGCACCAACAGGGCGCACAGCAGACGGCACGTCATCATCATCGTGAGTGTGGTCGTTCAGTGGTGTGGAGCTGATCTGCACAGTGAAAGACATGGAGAGCAACAGGGGAGACGAGAGGTGCGGCAGACACACACAGAGGGCAAACACACACGAGGGGAGGGCAGCAGCCAGGCATGCACCGTACGCCGCACACCACGCACGACACACACTCCAATCCACGGCAACACACACACACACACACACACACAGCCCTGCCGCAGCACCAACACACAGATGGAGGAGGGAGAAGCAAACAGGAGCGGCACACAAGGCTCCACCGCATGCACATACGGCAAGAGCGGTCCGTCGTGTCTGCACCCCTCACGGAGGGTACGCACACAAAAGAGGAGGTGCAGCGCACACAGCAACACGAAAGCAAAGTAACAATGAAAAAGAGGAGATCCCCGCACACAACACGTGGATTGTTGGTCCACGGGAAGTGCAGCCAATATTCATCACAAAAACGATTCATTTGCCATCGGCCTTCGTTCATACTCAGCGCACACCACTTCATGCAAGCGTAGCCACCACCGCAGCAGCAGCCGCATACGTGAAAATAAGCGCAAGGAATGGAATAAGGCAAGCAACCATTTATTTGTGTTTCTGTTTGGATGTTGGCAGATGTCTGAATGCGTTGTTTTGTTTTGCGGAGGGTGAAACTTCATGCCTGGGTCGTGTGTTGGGGATTCCTGCAGGGTGTACAATTATTTTTTTCTTTCCTCTTGTGAAGTTTGCTTGTGTTGGTGCAGCCAATAATTCGGTTTGTGTTGTTCCTGCTTCCCTTTGTTACAGTGCTGCAATAAAGAATAATCTTCCGGGCCGCTGGCCGAATCCTGAGTTTCCCAATAATAGAAACCAAACAAGATAGAAATAAGTGAGGGATCAACGGAATAAGAGTGGATTCACCACCTTCCCAAAGTTTAACACCTAGCAAGTGTATATATATTATACCATACGTTAGCATAAATTGTGGCCCGTTCACTCTATTCCGATGGGATATTTATTTATTTATTTATTGCTTACGAAGTGGCAGACTTTGGGGTCCTCCAGCCACAAGACCCCGCCGCGTGGTGGGAACCAAAAGGGGGTGCGTGCGATGGCAAAAATAAAAATAAAAAATTATCCGGCCGCTGTAGGCTCCCTAAAGTCGTGGCCTTCCCAAAACTCATACGGTAGAAAAGTGTCCTAAAGAAGTGTATATTCGTTCTATCAGGGTATATATATATATACATTCATTAGGGCCGCCAGCTCTCCCGCGATCATTCTCTACACAGGCTCCTAAAAGGGGTCAAACACACCCACAAGACTCCCAGCAAGAAAAAGGAAACACGGCATGACTGACACGACTCAGAGTCATGTTTCTAAGAAAAAGCGTGGATGACTCTGTCGACGCCACACCCGCACCATATGCCATCAACTCCTCCACGGCAATAATCCTGCAGCGTGCGGAGAGGAAGTTTCACGAGCGCATTATTGGCGGAGCCAAACAACTGTACCGTCAGCAGATGGCAGCGGTCGGCGGGGAAAGTGAAGGTGATGGGACTGTTGGGGAGGGTCGATGCGCAGTGTCCCTCACAAATACGAGGCGGGTGAAGTGAAACACACTCGTCTGAACGTCACCGGCCACCAAGATGCATTGCTCCCTGCCGTAAATATTGATGAGCTCGAGCCTGGAGCAACTACGCGCAGTGCGTAAAAGTGTCTTCCTGCACTGACGCTGCGATTCACATTAGATGGGCAACTTCAAAACAGTCGATCCCCAGCAGTAAAATGCAGCTGGCAGTGACGCTGTGGATTCTCGATTCCCCCGGCAACGAAGGGTGAAGAAGAAAACTGGTCTCCCCAGCTGCGCGGCATCCATCCATCCACTCTGTGCGTCCGGAGTGCCCCGCAGCTGCCTTGAGAGATGCAGCGGACATACCCCCCTTATTTTCGCCTCGATCCGTCGACAAAGACTTTCGCGGTGCTGTCGGCACACACCGAAGTCTCCCTCGTGCCCGCCAAACAAAAGACACACCCGTTGAGCATCGTCACGTGCGTCGACGGCCACGCAAATAAATACCCACCGCAACGCAAAGTGTTTCTTATTGGGCACCAAAAGAAAACTCGAGGCGGCGGCCTGGACAACACAGACATCAAATCATCCGCCAGGCAACGCTGAAATACATGCGAAAGGGCCAACGCGGGACCAGCAGCACAACCACTCAAGAGCTGCTGCGTGAACTCCACGGTAAATGGATCAGCCTCAACGCATGGGGCACTAATTACGGTGGGTGACAGCGCGAAAGCCAACGGTTCCGCAAGGCCGGGAATTGTGGAGACGGCATTCAAATCCTCCTGGGATTCGTGTGCAAAGACACGCAAATAATCCGCCCCTCGGTGCAAGTCGTCTCCATAATCCTCATCGCTCTCTTTGCCGTCATTCGTATTGTCACACTCAAAGCCGTTGAGGGAAGGTGCCGTCTTGATAATTGTGACATCATCCTGAATGAAACAACACAATGCCTCGAAGGGTGCCGAGTGCAGGCATCCCGTCAGGCAGCGACACGGCGCATTCTTAGCAATGTACGAAGCAAGGGCAACGAAACGGCTTTCATCCGCCATCGTAATCGCGTCCAGCGGGTCCGCCCTCTTGTTCCTCGACGCCTCGTCCTCACCAAGACACCAACAGCCGCTGCCGTAGACCACGCTGCCGCCGCAATCACTCCCGCAGGGAAACAAGGAAGAGTGTGTGGATGTGTGCCGAGAACACAGCGACTGTCATCGCCGGAGAAGTCCATCGTGCAGCCGCGTCATCATTTCAGCACGGAACGTCAGCCAACGTCCCTCGTTACCAAATACATTCCTGCAGAGCACTGTGCAAGTACTTATGTGTGTGGGCGTCTGTTGGAGGAGCAAAAAAAAAGAGGAGCACAGGGAGGCACATCAGGACGGCAAGAGGCACAGCCGGGTGACAGCGATACATGCGGTACGGCCCAAACCTCAACAATCACGCACGGTGGCAGCAAACACCCATCCACAAAAAAGAAAAACACGGCGGCAGGGTGTGGCTGTGTGTGTGTGGCGCTGCGGGTGTCTGCCCGCCCTGGCCGCAAAAAAAGAAAACAAGAGGGAAAGAAATGTGTGCTCCGCCCACCGGCCCTCGTCGCACGCCCACACATCACGGCCCCTCCTCATGCGTGCAGCAGGCGAGGCGCACAGGGCCGTCGTCATGAGCGTGTCGGTGGGTGTGCGAGTGGAGCAGTTGGGCGGGAAACACACGGCACCCCTCGCAGGAAGAGTGCAGAAGAAACAATTAAAAGAGGGAAGAGTAGAAAAGAAAAAAACGTCCACAGTGATTGCCCCAAAAGCAAAAAAAGAAAGTATGGGGATGAGGAATTAAAGAAACAACAACAACAGAAAACCAAAAAAAAAAATTTAAAAAAAGGACACACACGCGCAACACGTAAAAAGAAAAAATTATGAATTACAAACAGAAAGCAAAAAAAGAAAATTATCTTAAGGAAAAAGTTAGTTCTTGGAATTAATTCCGTGCTGGGGATGTCGCAATTGTCCCACGCGGCAGCCAGTCACTCCTCACAGAGCCACAAACCCCCACAGTCCCAACAGCAGAAGCAGCAATGGCAACAGTCCGCTCTCACGCATGGTGCCGGCATCAATTTTATTTTCTTGCGACACATTTCCGAGGTTGCTGCTGAGTGCCGTGGCATTTACTTCCCTGATCTGCGTATTAACCTCCTCCACACCACCACTCGTTCCTCCTTCTCTTGTCTCCACCGTTGGCTCGCCATCAGAAGAAGAACCGCCACCCACATTTTTATGTCCATCAGAAGATGTTCCTGACGCCACCTGCATTACGGACTCCTCTCCTGCTGAAGGAGTAGTTATAGTGGACACCGCTGTTGTGGATGCACCGCCACTGCCCGCATTACTGCTCCCCATCGACTGTCCCTGTTCCGTCAGATGTTTTCCGTCAGGAGTAGACAAAGTTCCGGTTTGCTGAACAGCTGCGGTAACCGGAGAGGTGTTAGGATTAACGGAATCAGAAGAAACTGTTAACGGCTCCGAAGACTTATCCTCCAACTGTTGAAGGGTAACTTTATTCGGGTTAAGGACGCCAATCTCATTGTCACTCAACGGGCGGTTGTACAGCAGGACGTTCGTCACCGTCACAGACACGTCTTCTCGGCTTTCTTTGTTCTCTGCGCTGCCTCCATCCCCTCCAATATAGAAGTGGGAGATCCCTTTCGATGCTGCTTCTCCCAATGCACATTCTTCATTCCCCACACGCTGACCATCGACGTACGCGGAGCCCTGACCGCCGCTCTTCAACAAAACTACCACGTGGCGTGTTCTCTCTGTCTCCGATGTGCTTTTGAGCTCCTTTGTCGTTCCGCCACTGCACTTTAATATCCACTTCTTTTCATTGTTGTACGACAGTCCCAGGAGTACTGAATTCCCATCGCCACTCATCTTCACACCCATCAAAGGAATAGTGGTACCCTCCTCCGGCACACCGTCGATAGACACCGTCGCCACAAGAGTGAATTTGTAGTTCGCAAAGTGGTACAGCTGATTCTCCCCCTGCGCGCCAACAGGCCACTCCGCCCACGCTCCCTGGAACTTCACACCGTTATCCGTCATCTCCGCCCCACCATCATTCCCCTTTACTGTGGCGTTCACCCCGAGGTACTCGTCCTTCCATGTCTTATCAGAGAAGTTCCCGGATAAAAAGCCAACCAGCCCATCCGTGATCTTAAAAGTAGGGCTGCAGGCATTTTCAGATGAGATACTCTCCACATTTTCAGAACGGCACAGCTTGGAGACACGGTCGTCCACTTCCTTCCAGGCCGTCAGCACCTTCTTCACCCGCTGCAGCTGCGCAGTCAGACGCACAGAGACCATACCGGGTGATGCTTCGGCCTCATCCTTCTTCTCGTACAGTGCAATCAACCCCTCGTTCTTATCTTCACCTTCAGCACTTTTGTACAACAGGGAGCTGGCGGCAACGTCATCGTCTCCTTCTCCGGATACCGGCCCAATATCAACAATGTGCGTATTGTCCGTCAGCCAAAGATGGAGTCTGCCCTTTCCATTTTCTTCGCTCTCAGTCTTGGCATACACCGGCAGAGTCACGAGCATCACGTCCTTTTCCTCAATCCTCGCTGTGATGAACCCGCTCCCAACACCCTTCTTATTTCCCTTGTGTTTGTTGCCCCACACGCGCGAGAGTGTCCCGAGTGCCTCCGTCCACGACTCCGTTAGATTAAACTCGTATACCCTGCGGCGGCCATCATCACACGCAGTCATCATGATGAGTTTGTCCTTCCACTCCACGACGGAGGGATCACCGCAGCCGTCGGCAGACATCTCCCTCGATACCGTCCAACCCGCAGTGTCCGAGGAGTACATAATCAGTGAAACGGCTTTCCCATCCTCTTTTTTTGTGCCTTCCAATGGAAACAAGAGAGTATTGCCTTTTGTCTTAATACCCGATCCACCACCGCCAATCAGTCGTGTCCAGGATTGTTCCTGTCTGCCGTTAGAAATCCATGGGAGATCGTAAGTATCTTTCCAAAGGATCCTTTTGTTGGTACTGCCTGCCTCATTGCTAATGTTACCTTTTACCAGCAAGAGTCCACATTGAAACACAGAATCTGACTTACCCCCATATGTCCAACTGTAGTTTCCAGCAAGCATGTAAATATCACTTCCCTGCACGACTGTTGTTGGTCGGCTCACATGTACCTTCTTCACTCTTTGAGTGCCAGCCAGAACTGCTGTTTGGAAGGGGCATTTTTCTCCTCCGGAAGAACGGTTCACCAGTACTTGTGTCTTCAATTTACTTGTATCCAACTCATTTGGCTGTTCATCAGTCAGAGACAAAAACTCCGAGGCAATCCCAGTAAAAACGCATCCTCCGGTGCCCGTGCACTGCGCCTCGGCAACGGCAAACACATCACCATTCATCTCAACAAGACTGGGAACACGGAGCGAACTCACTGTTTCTCCATCTTTTGTATCTCTCCAATGAAACAATTTCTCCGGTGAAGATCCTGAAGCTGACGACGCGTCCTCAGCGGTCGCAGCTCCACTGCCGCAGCACATCATCACGACGAGGAAGAGCAGCACCGCGGAAGTAAACACACGCCGGGACATGTTGGGCATTTGCGGCTCACTCTCCCTTCCTTCCCTCCTCCTTCCGCTGGATCCGGTCACGCGGCGACGGTTGTGTGTGCGGGGTGCCTCCACAGCAGCAACACGTAAGAGCATATAAATATGTGTGTGTGGGCGGTGTGTGTGCTGTTGGTCCTTTCAGAGCCTTAAAATTTCACGGTGGCGTTTAGCGCTTGATTTCCTTCTTCGTGTGTGATTGAGAGAGTGGAGAGAAAAGATGCCAAGAAAGGGGTGAAACAGCGAGCACCGTCACCCATCCACAGAGAGTGGCACCATCATCCCCGCCGCAGTCGCTCCCAACAACAACAACTCACGCACACAAACACAAAGAACAGCAGAAGCAGTAGAAATGCACCGGGAACACACAGTGACTGTTGCCACCAGCAGGAGTCACGGCGGGTGTCTTATTCATGAAGCGTCAGCGCACACGCAAGAAGAAGAAGAAGCAAAAGAGAGGAGGTGGTGTGGGAGACCGCGGTGCTGCCGTCACTGTTTTTTGTGCTCGTCGTATCAGTTGTGTTGGCGGTTGCTGTCGTTGCTTTCGTATCTTCCCCAGTTCCTTCTGAGTCCTTGTCATGGTGGCTTTGTGGTGTGGCGGCGGTCTCAGGCAACGGAACATTTTTTTACCATCACTCGTGGTGCCTTCGCCATCCTGTTCGCGGGAACAAACACCGTCTTTTGGAGGCGATGGAAGATTTCCTCCCGCAATTCCCGCAGGCAGTGTGTTCTCCCCGTTACCCGTTGTGAGTGCGCTCTCTACCGCTGGTGTATTTTTGTCGGTTTACTTTTTTCCTTCAACTTCCGTTTGCGTAAGATTGACATTTAATTCCCGACTGCCGGAAGGAGAGATGCTCCCTGCAGATGCAATTGACAGTTCTGTTTGCTTCTCACTGCCAATTAACTTCTTTTCGGTGGAATCTGAGCCCAGTGCAACTGTTCCCTCTTGACCACTCTGCCCTCGTACCTTTTCTTCTTCTTCATTTTCCCTTCCTCCATCACCATCATCACCTTCTTCACTATCGTCATCAACATCCTCATCATCTTCCTCTGTAGGTAAGGAAGGTGAATTTTCTTTAGCATCCGCTGCCCCACCTTTTAAGTCTTGCGTGCCTTGTGAAGACGCTTCAAGTCCTTTTGGTTCCGGCGGAGACTTACCACCTTCCTGTTGCGCACCTACTCCCACCCCCGCATCACATCTACCGCCGACACCGCACCACAGCACGCAGAGGGCACACACCAGCAGCACACGGCCAGTCATCATCATCGCCATCACTCCTGTCACTTGCGTGTAGCCTTCAGCACAAACTAACAACACGTCAACGCAGAGTGAAGGCAAAGACACGGCCTCTACACCACGCACAGCCACCGCACAGCCACGCACCGTCCCATCCAGCAGCAGCGCACACACCATGAGACAGTTGGAATCAGTACTATTGCAGAACTCGCACACCGCCATGCAAACCAGAAGTTTAAAAGCAATAAAAAAAGAATAATTAAAAAAAGAAAACTACACTCAGGGCTCTGCTGCGCATGCATAAAATTGTGTCCGGGATGCGTTCAACGTGGCGGATGTGGGGAAGCAACGCGGAGCACACAGCATGGCAGCGGAGGCAAACAAAGCAAAAAACAATTATATTTTCTCTTACTTTATACATCAGACCACAGTAGACGCGCACAAATCCACGCGATTGAGTGCTGGCACGCACAGCCTACACGCACTTCTTTATTTCACAGCGGTGTACGCCAGCGCGGATACGGCGAGCAGCAGCGGAGCAAACACCCACGCAGAGCTGCTGAGGCTGCCGTCGACTTCGCGAAGACGTGACGGTGCGCGGGTGGTCGTCGTGGTTGGCGCCTCTGCAGTTGTAGTAGTTGGTGCCTGTGTTGTGGTCGTAGTTGGTGCCTTTGTGGTTGTGGTTGTAGTCGTGGTCGTAGTTGGTGCCTTTGTCGTAGTCGTCGTAGTCGTTGCACTTGATGTCTGCACCTTAACAGATTCCTCCTTTTCCCTTGACGGGGTAGATTCCTCATTTCATAACCCCTGGTCACCCACCATTCCGTTTCCCAGTCCCGCACCAGGCTTAGTTTGGACTTGTGACTCAGAGGACGATGAACTCAAGTTGGGGAGGTTGACTTCACCAGTCGCTGCAGCGCACACGGACGGGCAGCAGCACAGGGCGAGCACCAACAGGGCGCACAGCAGACGGCACGTCGTCATCGTGAGTGTGGTCGTTCAGTGGTGTGGAGCTGATCTGCACAGTGAGGGACATGGAGAGCAACAGGGGAGACGAGAGGTGCGGCAGACACACACAGAGGGCACACCACATGAGGAGAGGGCAGCAGCCAGGCATGCACCGTACGCCGCACACCACGCACGACACACACTCCAATCCACGGCAGCAGGCACACACACACACACAGCCCTGCCGCAGCACCAACACACAGATGGAAGAGGGAGAAGCAAACAGGAGCGGCACACAAGGCTCCACCGCATGCACATACGGCGAGAGCGGTCCGTCGTGTCGGCAGCCCTCACGGAGGGTACGCACACACACAAGAGGAGGTGCAGCGCACACAGCAACACAAAAGCAAAGTAACAATTTAAAAAAGGAGATCCCCGCACACCACGTGGATTGTTGGTCCACGGGAATTGCAGCCAATATTCATCACAACAACAATTCATTTGCCTTCGGCCTTCGTTCATATTCAGCGCACACCACTTCATGCAGGCCTGGGCACCACCGCAGCAGCCGCACACGCAACGTTAAGCGCAAAAGAAAAGCGGTGGTGTGGGAGGCTGCGGTGCCGCTGTCACTGTCGCCAGGCTTCGTCGTGTCATCGGCTTTGGCGTTTGTGGTTGGCGCTGCTGTGGATCCCGCAGTCTGAGAGACCGTATCATATTTGTTGGCTGATGCAGCTTCACCATCGGAATTCGTTCCGGGTGGTGTGGCGCCTTCAGTGGAGGGTCGGTTCGGATGATTGGTGGCCGGAGCGCCTTCTGTGCCAGTGTCAGACTGCATGACCGTAGCTGCCGCGGTGCTGCTGCCGCTATCGCCCTTTGTCATTACAACACTCATTTCTTCAACCGTCGTGAGTGGCAATCGTGAACCTTCTCCTCTACTCGTTGAAGCGACAGCTTTTTTGCCGGTGTCCTTTATTCTGCTGAATGTCTCCCACGACAGACTGTTGAGAATTCTTTGTGCCAATGTTGTTTTCGTGGCTTTTCGCGTCAACACGGCCAGCTGCAGATGTGGATGATGGATTTGCATGCGGTGAGTTGTTGGGCAATGGAGGCTACACAGAACTCGACAAATTTCGTTGATCCTCACCAACTGGCAAACTGCCTTTTGATGAATTTATCGTTTCAACTCCATGAGTTCCACTCAACGATTGCGACTGTAAACCCTCATTCTCACGCGACTGCGGGTCCTTCACTGTGATCAGTCCGTCCTCAGGCTTTTTTACCTTTTCTGCTGTTCCATCACCCTCCTTCTCTTTCCAACATCATCAGCAACTTCTTTTAT
>NW_001849487.1:153688-155428 GCF_000209065.1 Trypanosoma cruzi
AACGGTGCCGTCCATCACAACGGACCCACTGCCGGCGTTCCCGTGGAGCGTCAGCGTGCTCTGCGCGAGTTCCACACTGCGCGGGTACGACGGCAGCGAAAGGAGCCTGCCGCTGATGCTGTCGCCGCGCACCGACAGCCACGACCCGGACGCAAACGACGCCGACCCCCGCAGCACCAGCAGCGCGCCATCGGTCAGCACACCGGTGTTGTCGTTCATTACGACGGCGGACGCGTTGGCCTCCACCCCGCTGTCGAACACCAACCCATGCGCGGCGTACACCTGGCTCCCCGACACGCGCATCACAGCGCCCTCCGATGCCACCACGCGCGCACTCGCGTACAACGCATATTCGCCACCGAACACAGCCGCGTCCAGCGCGACACCGCCGCCGACGAGCTCCAGCACGGCGCCGTCCACCACCACCGTCCGCCCACCAGTCATCACGGTCACGAGGGCAACGCCGGACACAACCAGCACGGACCGCACGAGCCGCAGGCCCGACAGCACCAGCACCGGTGCGTACGGCGAGGACCGCGAGCCGGGAAGATACACAAGCGGCGTCGGCCTCGCGGCAACCAGCAGGGAGTCCGTCACCGTCAGCGCGGACCCCGCGGGGAACGTGCCGGTCAGCACAAGCGCACCGTTCAGCGCCTCCAAATCGCACACCGACAGCTCCACCGGCCCGCTCTCGTCGCTCCCCGCCGCACCGCGCAACGCTCCACCACCCATCACGTACAGCACGGCGCCGTTCAGCAGCGACACGTTCTGCACAACGATCCGCACGCCGTCTCGTGCCATCCACGGCACGTAGAGCACCGGACTCACGCCGTCCAGCACAACGTGGCGCAGCGTCACCTCGCTCGCGCCGGCAGGCACAACGAACACAGAGTGCACCGTCACGCCCTCGCGGAGAAACACACTCGGCGCAATGCCCGCAGCGGGCGGCAGTGTGGGAGCACCCACAGACACGCACGCCTCGCCATACCCGCCGCTGCCGCACGCGCACACGCACACACCGTCCGTCATGCTCGCAGACGCCGTCCCGGGCGCGTAGCAGTAAATGTCCCTGTCGCAGGCGTCGCACCCAGCAACGTCGATGCTCCCAGCGTCGCCAAAACCAGCCGCTGCGTACTCCTCCGCCGTCGACAGGACACGTCCGCCAGCGTCGTTGCATGCCACCCTCAAATGCGCCCCAGCCGCAAGCGACAGACTCAGCGACAGCATCCGCGGCAGCAGCACTCGGTTGCGCACAAAGCTCAGCGTGCTCCCAGAAGCGGTCACGGCGCCAGCGGCGTAGAGCATCTCCCTCGAGACGCCGTCGTGCACGTTGCCCTTCGCCAGAAGCATCGACCCGCCGGCCAGGCTCACCGTCGAATAAAACGCCACCGCGTAGTCCTCCGTCGACACAAATTCGCTCCGCACAAGCGCCACAGCTGAGCCCGACACGCTCACAGCCCCACGCACAGACACCGCGTGCTTGCACAGCAGGAAGTCGCTGTCAACAAACGCCACCACGGAGCCGCCACTGGCCGCAACACCGCCCTCCACCGACACGCACAGCCCCAGCGCCGTTTGCACCGACAGCCCGTCCACGTACAGCGCACCGCGCGAATGCAGCGCTACGCCGCCAAAAACCAGCACGCCAACAGAGTCGCGGAACACCGCCACCGCCTGCGTGCGCGCGATGGTCAGCACGCTCCCCGTCAGATTCACGCTGTGCAGCACGAGGCACGCAGA
>NW_001849487.1:155528-157500 GCF_000209065.1 Trypanosoma cruzi
TGCGATTAGCACCGAGTCCACCACAGCGACGCGCGAGCCCGGCGGATATCGGTTCGCCACCAGTACGCCGCCGCCAGAGCGCGACTCAAGCCCGCTGATCAACACATCGGCGCGCTCGCCAGCAGACGGGTCGGACAGCCACCCAACAACGTACAGGCTCGCTCCGCCCACAAACGTGCAGTTCGCCAGCGTCACGTTGCGCACGCTCCCTGACATCAACTCCACGTCCACCACGACTTCCGCCGCAAAGGTCACACCAACGTAGCACACCACCGACGTCCCGAAGCCGGCGTTCACCTCCACATCCACACTCCCGTCCCGCACGCACAAGTCGGCGCCGTCGGTGCTCGATGACTCGGGAACAGCAACGGGCAGGCACGCATCGCCGTGACCGCCCTCAGCGCACGTGCAGGCGCAGCCATCACTCGAGGCCGTCGTCGTGTACGCGGGGAAGCACGACGCCAAGAGGGTGCATGGGTCCCCGCAGGTCAAAATGGTGGCATTGTACGCAGACGGGATGCCGTACCCCGCCCCCTCCCCGCCGTTCACACTGTTGCACGCGGCCACAATCGCTCCGTTCGTGAGATCGCGGGACCCTGTGGATATCCGCAGAACTGTCGGCGTTCCCCTGTTGGACATGAATCGGTTGCCGGACACAGACACCACGGAGTCGCGGAGATTCACCGTGGGGTTTAAAACAGTAAAGGCATCTGATGGAGATACACGGCAGAGGTTGCCACTCAACTGCAGCCAGGAGTTGTGGTAGATGTGCAAGGAGCAGCTTGAATAAAACACAACCAAGCTTCCCTGCATGTCGTTGCCGTGAAACACAACCGCTGACCAGAACTCCACACGTGAGGCCCGGAAAAATAACATGAAGTACTTCACCGGCCTCGTCACAACGTTGCCTCGGATCACCACTGCAGAGTTGTTCAGTACACTCAGCGAAGTGGATTCGCTAGACCCTTCAAGATGTATCAGCGTACCGTTAACGACAGCCATACGAAAAGTGTTGCCCATCACCGCAAACACGGAGTGCCAAGACACCCTCAGCGAAGATCCGACAACGTAAATGGCGCTTGACGATGCCGTCACACTCTGAAACAAATTTCCACTGAGCACCACCGCGGAGTCATTGCTGATCGCCAGTCCATTCATCAAAACACACGACTTCCTCATAACGTTCAATCCCGGCCGAGAGACCAGCCTTGTGACAGTGAAGCGGTTGCCGCTGATCGTGATGTTCGTGTGCGGCGGAAACCCACCCTCCGGGCTGAGCAGCGCGTCACGGAACGCGTTGCCGGTGACGACGATGTTCAGCGACCCCACAGCGGCGTACGCGTTGCCCAACAGCAACAGCACGGCACCGTCCCTCCACGTGCATCCATCGAACGTGACATTCGCCACGTCGCCCGTCATCGCCCCAATCAGCACTGTCAGGCTCATGCCGCCCCCGCTGAACGTCACGTTGCGGTAGCACAGCCACGACAGCCCGTCGCCCACAGCCTGCGCAACCTCGGGGTATACCATGTCGCTGATGCACCCACCAACCGGCGGCGGTGGCGGCGTGGGTGGTGGCGGCGGCGGCGGTGGCGGTGATGGCGGACCAGCAGGCACAGGCGCCGGGACGCACACATCGCCGTGCCCTCCAGCAGCGCACCAGCACCTGCAGTCAATGACCGCCGTCGTCAGCGGAGCAAAGCAATCGCCCTCCTTCGTGCACTCCCCGCACGCGGTGACCGTCGTCACGTTGGTAATGCCTTTCAGCTCCAGTTCAGCCGCCGTCGTCACCACCCGTCCCGCAACCGTCAGGCACCCAGCAACAAACCGGTAGCCGGCGTCAGCCTGCAACAGCAGAGGTCCCGACAACCCCGTCAAGCCCATCCTGCAGCCCGTCAGCGTCACCACGCTGCTGCTGTCGATGGTCACAAAAGCGGAAATCCCATACTTTGAAAATCGCTCCCAATCCCAC
>NW_001849487.1:157600-179726 GCF_000209065.1 Trypanosoma cruzi
TAAACACAGTGGCACGCAGAGGCATCCGGCCACAGACAGTCCCCACCAAAGCACAACCACCGACACAAAGAAGCGCAGACGCCACAACGCCGGTTACACCATCGCCCTCCCACCGCCCACGCAGCCTCACATAACCACCATGCAGACCGGTGAGATCCCAGAAAAAAGACACATGACCATTGGCACCGCTCTTGCGACCAAATATTTCTACCACAGAGCTGTCCCGTTGCCCTGAAAGACGCAAAAGGGCCAAGACACACCCACGTGGCGGCGTTGCGACCGGCAGCCATCAAGCGCGTCCAAGGACGTGGTGAGACGAAAGAGAAGCGGGGAATTCGCCGTTCGCCAGCAGCAGGGGCGTCGTTTCTCGCTCACGCGGTTCGGCATTGCACAGCAAGCAGCGGCATCATAAGCGCCCACGGCATACACAGGAAGGGAAAGCAAAGGAGCAGCAGTCAAACACAAAAAAAAAAGTATCCACGTTAATTGTTGTTTTTCCTCGTGTTTTTTGGAACAAATCCGACGACCCGCACGCCAGCCAACATCCCGCCCGCAGCACTTTGAGGAGTCACACAGCGGGCTCCCGCCCTCCCTCCTCGCAAGCCGCCACACCCTGGCAGAACGTCAGGACGGCCACCTGCGACACGGAAAGCCACCCGCAGCTGCGGCTACAATGCGCCGTGTGGGCTGCACAACAACTCTCCGCATCATGCGCGGTCGTCCCTAGCTCACGCAAATCATCTCCGACGCGTCGCAGCACGCAACAAGATATATGACGAAAAGGCTCCCTAGGCCACCCACAACGGGGACGTCAGTGCCGCACACACAACGCCCACTACAAAAACAGCGCTGCAGCAGCGGCTCTCCGGCAAGCAGCACAGTGCTGAACATCAAGCAGGCACGCACGCAAACACATACATGCCGCAAAGCCCTTGGATTGACTGCGTGATCCAGCAGCGACCGCAACAAAGCCCAAAATCGTACTCGTAAGCAACGCCACCCACGCCGCATCGCAATAAAGAGCCATACACACAGCACATCCACGAAAGCAAAAAGAGGGACGGGGCGCACCCAATTCCATGGCACAGTCCTTTACTTCTCTCTGCCCCGACGGGTTATCGTTACGCCTCACAGCAGGTTGTGGTGCGTGGCGTCCCACACCCACAGTGAGGCACGGCGCAAACCATCCGCTGAATTCCGAGTGCGCTCAGCAGGCCGGGGCAGGGCGCCCGGCCACCCTCGTGCCATCACAAATGAGAAACACAAATAATCGTTGTAGCGGACCATCGATGCCTCTAGCAGAAAAGGAAAAGTGATGGGGGCACTTCAGCAGCACAGCCAGCAGAGGGACAGCCAACGGGAAAAGGAGACAACAATTGGAAGTAGGCACGCCACATAAGAAAATGAGCCGCAGTGATTTGCCAAAAAAAAAAAAAAAAAGGAAAAAAAAAAGTGAGAGTCGAGCGGGATTTCAAAAACGTAAAAAAACACATTGAAAATTGATTCGGCAGGACTTTTATTACACGCGCCAAGCAGCACAAAACGACCATGTGTTTGTGTATGCATATTGCCCGCACCAAAGAAAAAAAAAGAATTAAAGTAAAAAAAGGGACCGTATTCTCCCATGGGGCCACATAACATTTCTCACGTTGCATGCGGCATCCAGCCTGCTCCTCCTTTTGTGCGGTCCGTGGGACGCACAGCAATGAGGCCGGCACCGCTTGTGAACAACAGAAGCAAATAAAAGAGGGGAAAACACGTCACTCAGAACGGATTGTTGCAAACGACCATCAAAAAAAAGAAAAACACAGGGGTGCTGATTATTCCAATAGGGCACCAGCAGCAAAAGAAATAAGAAACAAAAAGAAAATAAAAAACAAAAGAAAGAAAAAAAAGTTAAAAATGAAAAATAAATGGGTCCTTGACAAATTTCAGTGAGTAATGCGGGGAGGCCGCGCATTTGTTGCTCCACAAAAAGCCGCAATTCCACCCTCCCCCACACCTCAGCACAGAGCCGCAGTGCCCCACAGCCTCAGAAGCAGCAGCAATAATAGCACCCGAGACACACACACGTGCACGGTGCTGTCACCCTCTACACCCATGGACACCAACTCGGTGATATTCTCCAAATCAAAAAGGTCATTGTCCAAGGACGGTGCCGCGTTGAACTCCGATGGGATCTCGGTCTCCGCAGACGCTGTGCTCGGATTTGTCGGTGCGGTGCCAACGCCATCCAAAACGCTAACAATGCGTTGAACAGTTGCTGGATCTGTGCTGGGCTCAGGGGTTTCTGTGACGCCATCCGCGGGCGTCGTGTCAGTGCCGCTAAGTGAATCAGGGCCGCCCTTCGTGCCCACGGCAGTGCGGGCATGCGTGTCCTCTTCGGGGTCGGCGTCTTGTTTGCCGCTGGCCAGCGTGTTGGCAGTGGATGGCTCGTCGTACACGCTCCCAAAAACATCACGTGAAATGCTTTACGGTGTCCGGTTGCTGTTTTTGTTTCCGTTCCGCAGAGAGCCTTCGTCCGCCTTGCCCGCCCGCACCGTCATCGTCGATGCAGCCAAGTTGGGAGGCAAGGGCTCCCGGCCACCCTCAGGGCGCTCCCCACTGAAAGGTGTCTTGGTCTCAAGTACATCACAACGGCCGCCCGCGCTCTACGTTTGAGAAAATGCAAGCACCATTCCACCGCTGCTGGGTTCCTCTTCTTTCACTTCCTCCGTACCAGCTGAGGTGGACGGGCCAATGACATCAGCAAAAGATATTTGCATGGAGGCTGCTGGGCCATTTTTATTTCCTAATGGTTGCGCTGGTGAGTGTTGAATTTGCGGTGATGATGATGTGGCGTATTGCCGTGCTTCATTGACGACGACGGCCTCATTGGCAAATTGAAAAAGGGCTTCACTCGCATGATTGTTTTGAGACGCACCTTTCGAGGCCGGCACCTTCGCCTCTGGAGTAGCAACGGTGTTCTTCTTCATTAGCGCCTTGAGCTTGGCATCGCTCATTATGCGGTTGTACAGCAGGACGTTGCTCACCGTCACATGAACGTCATCCGAGTCCCTCGCGAGGTCCCCGCCAATGTAAAAGTGCGATGTGCTGTGAAAACTCAACAATGTTGATAACTCTTTTTTTCTGTTTTCACTCTTACCGGCGCGTCTAGCTATACATTGCCATCTGAGTGCCGAAGAGGAGGTCGAGCAACGACAAAAGTTTCCTGCTATAAAGCAACTGCCATTGAGAGAACTTTCCGAGGCGAAGGTCCTGTTCAATGCCCAGCCGTTGGCGCACAGCCAAGGTGCCTGGACATTCTAGAAGCAGATGGTGCAAGGTTTCCTGCGGGCCAATTGGCGTGATTGCGGGAGCAGGCTGATCCTGCGGCAGCAGAGATCGCCTCCTGGCACTGCTGTTTAGATGTCGAGTGGTGTCTGGGTTGTGTGCGCAGCGACTTCTGTGCTGTGCGGTGCTTCTCCGTATAGGGAAAACCATGTCACAGAAATCGCATTTGAGCTCGGGAAGCGGTGGAGGATGTTCCGGATGAAATGACCGACGGTGACTGACGAGATTCGAGAATCCCGTCAATATAGAATCGCAGTACGGACATTTCTCCTTCCGACGGCGTGTGATGGTTCTTCCCTTACTGGAGAGACGTCTTCATCCCTTGCCAACGGGGGAACAGCGTCTGTCCCCGGTACAGTTGGATCGTTGTTAGAGCGCATATATGCAGACTGTTCTGGTGAGATGTTGCAGAAACGGCATTGGTTCGTGCAATCTCTCACAGCCCAGTATAGTCGGCCCCAGAGCTCAGATTCCCCGCACCTTGCCCTAGCGGGGCGAACCAGTTCTTGACGGTGAAGAACTTCCTGAGTGATCAGGTCCTTACCGCTGAGATCGGATGGCCTTGTGCCGCAAAGCAAGTAGCGATGAGTGTCTTGACGAATGGTACTACGCCACTTGTTAGTGAGCTGGGTAGTAAAGCATGTCAGCAGATCCGTATGCCATAAAGGTGCAATTCCTTGCTCCGTGTATTGTCCAGTTTCCATAGTCTGCGTCGCAAACTCATCCGCAAGCTCGTTAGCATGTACTTCACAATGTCCGCAACAAAACTTCGGGTGCACGGACCAGCCAGCACACGTCAGTGTCAAAAGACGTTGCCAGATCTGATCCTCCGTCAAGTCTGTCTGACTGAGCGGGCCCTTGTTTAGAGCCGCTAGAAGAGACTGACTGTCTGTAACCACAAGCAGGGTTTTATGCCTGTGTTGGATACGAGGGATAATCAGCTTCTCCAGGGCTAGAAGCCGTGCGCGGGATTCCGTCCTGTAGATTCATGGGCGCGCACCGCAGTTTATACTGGCCTTTTCTATTATCTCCGATAAATTGAGGAATGAAAGCAGGATTCCAACCCCGGCTGACTTGGGAACGTCGACACCGCCATCCGTCGCGAGTATCCACGAACGATGGCTGTGCAGCGCTAGAGCCTCCTCGCTGACTCTGCGCTTTTCCCTTATCAGCTCTTCTTCGTCTGTTATTGAGGGGTCTATCGGAATCTCCACGCCAATGGTGACCCGGTGTGCGGAGGCCGCAAACCAGGGAGGAATGGAGCTGCGAAAGAACCGCTCTTCGCGTGGTGAGCTCTGGGTGGTGCCGTAGTCCTTTGTGTATGCGTCTACGAAGGCATATAGCTCATCCCGAGATAACGGCGAAATGCGGAAACCTGCGCGAGGTGGTGGCTCAGGCGGGGGTCTCCGCATCCAGTCCATCTGACATGCGCGTGTGTTCTCAAATATGGAGAGCCGCGCGCGCAGGCAGAGGACATGGAGCGGCGGCATATTAGCCCCTAGAAGTGCGGATTCCGGGTCGACAGTGCTCGGAACTCCGCTGACAATGCGTGCCAGGGTTGCATACGTCTTCTGCATCTCATTCTTCGCTGAATCCGTCGCTGCTGCCCATATGAGCTCGCTGCCATAGCGTAATTTGGAAGCACCATATCCAATGACGAACGTGCGTAGATCATGTGGAGATGGTCCCACCTCTTTATGCGCTATGCAGCGTAGCTGCGATATCCGCTGCGAAGTGGCAGCGCATTGCTTGGAGGCCGCCACATTTAGCGTCAGTCGTGGATCGAGATCCATGCCAAGAAGCTTTGTAGTTCGCGATGCCCCCATGGTCATGACTGGGATTTTACATCCAGCCACTACCAGAGGCCACTTTCCTTCACGATAATAATCTGATTCCGTGTGCGTGGAGAGTGTAAACCAAGCGGCTTCACACTTTGACGGGTTAATGGCCAGGCCATTTTCTTGACTCCACGCATGCAGTTTTTTAAGAACCATGTTGGTAGTGGGAATGGCTTCTTCCCGGGACCGCCCCTTAACAATAATAGAGAGGTCGTCCGCATACATGTCTGCTGTGACACCCGCAAAGCTGTTCAGCAGATTGAGAAGTGGGTGTACGTAAAGGGAGAACAAATATGGTCCCAGTACGGACCCCTGAGGAACTCCTCGCAGCATGGGACGCCGATCACTGTTTCTGTTACCAACTCGTGTCTTCGCGTAGCGACCAAATAGAAAGTTTCTAAGCCACCTTCTACAATTCACCCCCGGAATATTAGTTAGAAAGCGACTGAGGACTCGATGATCTATGGAGTCAAAAGCCTTGCTGAAATCAACCAACACCAGCAGAGTCCAATGGGGCCTTTAGTGGAGTTGATTACCAATACCGCTCTTCTTGGGAAGGTTCACTTGAAAATAATGATTTCTATTATGCTCCACTTCGTGTATCAGGTGTGCCAGCCGCATCGTCGTGGTACGCATACTACGATATGCATACTGGTGGGTGTGTGGCGTCCACACCCAAAGCAATCTCTTCAGTACCATTTTTTCGGCAACCTTACTCGCAATGGAAGTGAGGCTGATGGGTCGATACGACTCAAGCAGTTCCGGCGACTTACCGGGTTTTAAGAGTGGGACGATGGTAGCGCGTCTCCACTCAGCCGGGGTCGTGCCGATCGTCCAGCTGTGGTTAATGCAACGAAGAAGGAATCGAAGACCCTTTGACGAAATATGTCGCAGTGCCTCACTGTAGACTTCATCCGGTCCGGGGGCCTTGCCATACGGCGTATTACGTATCGCAGCAAGCAGTTCCGTACGATTAAAGGGTGCATCAAGAGGGAAGTGAAGATGAGCAACTAAGCTAGATGTGGTGGCAGCTTCGTTTTTATCCTGTGGCTCTGAACTAGATGAGAGTGAAAAAACTGAAGTAGATGTAGCGGCAGACTCGTAGTTGTTCTGCTGCCTAAAAAGAGAAGAAGAAATAATGCCCAAAGATGGGTTCTGTCTTTTGATGCCTTTGGAAAACCTTACTGCCTTGTGAGAGGGGTGAAGTGGAAAAAAGATGCGATTGAGAGCATTCGCTGCTCTCCTTGCTGTTTTGTAAGTGTGTTGACCATCTCCCAACAACAATGATGTAGGAGATGGAAGTGATGCCTTTTTTCGTCCGGAAATGTATTTCCATGCGAGTGGCTCGCCTGGATTTAGCTTGCTGATGCGACGTAGATACGTGTTGCGCAGGCGCTCTCGGAGTAGGAGGAGGAATTGACTCCTTCTCCGTTGCATTTCAGCCTCACGGTCGGGCGTCGGTAACTGTAGATAGCGGGCCTTGCTGTCGGTAGCGATCCGCTCTGCCTCCATGAGAGTGTCGTCCCAAAGCCTGGGGCCATCCTTGTGCATGCCGCGGGGGCAATGTCGTCGATACGAAGTAATAAGCGCTCTCGTGAAAGCTTTAATGCCGGTGGACTGCTGTTTATAGTTGTATGCCGGAAGTTGTGCGTCGAGGTCCTTGATGAATAAATCCCATTTACACTTCCCCCAACTGTAGAATGTCTTAGGTGCCGAAGGGGGTGCCGAAGGTATGGTATCCTTAAATGCCTGATGCGGCGTAAATGTTAGCATGTAATGATCACTAAGCGGCGACACAGAAGCTGACCAATCTGACACAGTCAAATGCTTTGACCATGTCAGATCGATACAGGATCGTTCTCTTGTGCCACGAGCATAAGTGATCTCACCAGGGGTGTTAACCAAGGTGAGTCCCGCATCCGTGCACAGTTCTAAAAATTCTGCGGCAACCTCGCTTGGAGAAGACTCCAAGAACGGCTCCCACTGTGGGTGATGCATGTTGAAATCCCCGCACAGCAGGAGCGGCGACGAGGCTGGAAGGCAGTTTACTAACCGCCTGAAGGATTGCGTTACTTGCGGTGGTGGTCTCATATAGGCACTCGCTACAATAAGATCACGGTTCTGGTCCAGAGCAACCTGGACCACCACCACTTCAAGGCTGGTGTCATGCTGGGGGATGGTGGGGGGTATACGCTTGGAGCGGAGAGTTTTCCGCACCAGCACCGCCACACCGCCTCCCTTGCCGATGCGCGACTGTGCATAGAGCAAATAATCTCCAGTATGCATGCTGGCGATCTGCTCTGACGACTTCCAAGTCTCCTGGATGGCTATTATTTCTGCTCCTTGCGCCATTAATGTTGCGAGTTTTGACGGCGTGAGGCAAGAAACATTCATCTGGAGTACTGCTATGGGGCCTGGGTTCTGCTCAATGTCTCCGCTTCGCAGTAGCTTTTGTCGTTGCGCGTCACATACGGCACGCAAACAGTATGTATAGCGCTGATAAGCGCCGATGGAATTCAGCAGCGGACAGAAACACCGCTCCGTGGGCAGCCATTTAAATGGCTCCATCTGGTGCCCTTCCGACCCGTTTGTGCGGCGCCTCCTGCCTCTCCGCGCGCAGCGGATGGGCTGCAGGCTCTTAGCTTCCTCACCGGCAAAGGGTACTATACCCTGGCACCACGTTGGGGTGGCCGGCTGAGCCAGGCCCCTCCGGCCACCATTCGCCTAGTCGTGGGTAATGGCGTTTCGGATCCCGACCATGTGCGAGATCGCGGGGGCCATCGCGACGTTTATCGTGGGGCGCTGGAGGGAAAAGCCGGGCGCCTGCCCTTCGCGAAGCACGACGGCCACCCGCCGCAACCGCTTTTTTCTTCTCGGGCTCGCAGCGTGTCAGCGCGTTTTTTCGCCTCGCTGCCGGCGGCTCTTCCGCTTGTCTTCGTGATGCGCGGGTCCCTTTGCCGCTTGCGGCGCTCAAAGAAGTTGCCCCGCCGTGGCCGCACGCGTTTGCGCCAGGACGGTTGCGCTTTCGGGGGCGCGACCGCTTTCCGAAGATGTTGACTGGTTTGGTGGCGGCGCTTGGCGGGCAAGGGGTCAGAAGCAACCTTCCGGGGTGGTGCCGTATTGAGCAGGGTTTCCTTTTTGTTGCGCAGCGTTTTCGCTGTTGGAATTTTTTGTTGTTTGTTCGCGGGTTTTGGGTTGTTGCGGGGCGGTGGATCGTTAATCGTTTGGCAGGTGGATGGCGATTATTTTACTTAATTGTTGGTTTGAATTTTTGTTGTTTGTTCCTGTTTTTACTTTTATTAACTGACAAAAAATAAGTAGTGGTGATTCTTTTAAAAAAGATTTCTTTTCTTTCGAAGCGCAGCAGCTTGTGAGAAGAATGATCGCGGGAGAGCTGGCTAAATTAATTAATGTATATATATACCCTGATAAAAGAAAGCACTTCTTTATGATATTTTTATACCGTATGAATTCTTGGGAAGAAGACGAATTTAAGGGGCAAGGAACCGATAGCGGCTGGATGATTTTTTATTTTTATTTTGCTGTCACACCCACCCCCTTTTCATTCGCCACATCGCGGTGGGGTCTTTTGTTCGGGGGACCCCAAAGTCTGCCACTGCGTAAGCAATAATATTTCGGATTCTACCTGAGTACAAAAGGTAACTTGTGCGGTCAAAAAATGTATGTGTAGTTAATCGGAAGAAAACGTTTGGGCATTTAGCTGCCTCTGCGTTACCCCTTTTTTCCCTATCTTGTTTGGTTTATACAGATAATTTCAGGATACTGCCAGCGGCACAAAAGATTATTCTGTATTTTTTATTATCCAGGTTTATTAACGGTGAAACATGGCCATTATATCATCTTTTGTTGCATTCCAACGCGTTGCTGTTGCGGAGGACCACGTCACACCCCCGATGAGGCCGGTGATCGATAAGATGTTGGAACGTCTTCCTCGACACGATACAAAGGTAAGCTATCAGTATGAAGCGAATGTCTACCATTTCCTTGTTGAGAATGAAGTTGTTTATTGCTGTGTTTCAGGCAACCAGTACCAAAATCGCACGGTTTTTGGATTTTTGATGCAGGTTCGTGATTCATTTAAGAGCCAATTTGCTGGAAGCGTCAGTAGATATCCCCGATCTTCTGAAATTACACCTGTTGTTTGTGGTAAATTTTGTGCCACTCTTTCCACCTTGACACGCACATTCAATGAGAACCCTCAAACCGATAAGATTGGGAAAATAAATGAGCAACTTGATAATACAAAACAAATTATGCTGGAGAATCTTGACAGATTGATTGATCGGGGCGAACGTATTGAAAACCTTTGTGATAAGACGGGACAACTGCGGGACGAGGCGCAAGGGTTTCATTCGAATGCCAGGGCATTAAAGAGAAAAATGCTTCTTAGGAACATTAAACTTGCCATCGCTCTCATTTGTGTATTGGGCCTTGTAGGTCTGATTGTCGCGTTTATGATTTGTGGAGTGGATTTTAAAAAGTGCAAAAAATAGTGTTTTGTGGTTCGCTCTTTCTGCGTATTTCTTTTTTAGTAGATTTTTTGCGTTTGGTTTTGTTGCACTCCCAGAATGTTGGAAATAAAGGCATTCAGCTATCATTTTCCTGTTTTTTATTCCATCCTTCAATGTTTAAAATTTCTTTTTAAATCTTTTTTTTTTTTTTAATTTTAGCTATTTCTAAAGTGAGAAATGAACTTTCTCACTTCAGAACCTACAAAGTGGGCGGACACCGTAGAATTTTCCATTGATTGTTTGTTTTCATCTCAATCAGCAAGAAATGTTGACGATGTCTTGTCGAAGGCGTCCACAAGAAAGCATCAGAAAAACTTGTTGAAGGCGGTGGAACCATGTATACCAAAAATGATCGAGAATCCAAACGGCATTTCAATTTTGACATCCCTTGTAAAATATGGAACAATTCTCACTGTTTCAAATGTTACAAGGATAGTTCTGCATTCATGTGAAAAGGTTCTTACCTGCGAAAAGGCACCCGTAGAGGTTTGTGAAGCCCCTTTGGGTGTTCTTTTGGAGCGTATTCTTTATCGTGAGGATTGCACCGAGGATTGCCGAATAAATTTAATAAAAATATTGAAATCTCTTGACCATTCTCTTCTTCTGGGGTCCTCTGTATTTTTATTGGCCACAGCTCGTTTGATGATTTTTGACAGAGCGTTTGCTGTATCTGTATGCTCTAACATCAAGGCAAAAAAAGCATTTTTTCAATTGTTTTTGATTAAGACAAAAAAAAATGTGGTGATTCGTTTCTGTGAATTGGTGCTTTCCACGGAAGAAAGAAGGGAAGATCTGACGGATTTATGTTCCGTTTTTGTATTTAATGCTCTTCATACCCTATATACTGCGAATTCTTCTCTGCGCCCATGGAAAGAGGTCACAATGCTTTTAGCTTCATGCGGGTGCATTGCCGTTGTTCGGGAAATGGTAAAACTTTTATCAGAATGGCCAGATATTTCTGTTTACTTAAGGAATGAACATTATGCGAAAGTAATTGCTTGTCTCCTAGCTCGAAACCCAGAAATGAATGATGGAATTGTATTGCTTAAAGTGTTATTTCAAAAAAAGGAGGATTTTGATGAAATTATGGCATCTCGAAAATCTTCACAATTGCGGCTACTTGCAGCCATTGCCGAGAAGCCGGCGTATGTGGCGGCCTTGTCAGAAACACTGGGTGAATCCCTCGGGAAAAGGCTTCTTGCTGCAGCTGTTCGCTACCGAAATATTAACAAACCAAAAGCTCTTACAACCAAAGAGGCTCTTCTTCAGCGAATTGACAAAATACGCTCTGTTTCCGGCGCAATTGGTAGTTTGGATAAAACGTTGAAAAGACGACGTGAATAACTGATAGTAAAGGTGAAAATTACCAATTTATATCCTTTTTTTTATTTTATTCAAAATTGCATTTTGAGGAAAAGCAAAAATTATTTGTTTGCTTTAGCCTTTTTTCTTTCTTTTTTTCTTGTTATTTAAGGGCGCCTTTTTATTTTTCCCTTTGCTTATTATTATTTTTCCCTATGAAGTTGTATATATTTTAGGATATGAAGAGATTATTATTTAATTCATCCATTTTCTCTATGGAAAGTGCCTTGCAATGTTCAAGACGTTACAACCTATTGGAGCATAAAACAAAGGGTTCAATGTTCATGAAACATTTGGATTTGTACGCTCGGCGAGATCCTCAGTTGGCGCCATATTTACTTAGGGAAGTGGATATTGAGTATAAAAGGAAATGTCGTAAGGTGTCTTTTTGTATTTGGATGTGCGTATTTACCGTTGTTACGGCTTTTCAAATGCGTATGCAGGGTGAGCAATTGCACTATTTGCGTTTGTATGCGGATTGTGTTCGGGCTGAACAGGATGCGAAAGATGAGGATGAAATTCGACGAAGAAAGGCATTTGTAGCTTTAGTAAATGTTGTTAGAGATGCCTTTGATCGAGATCAAAAATGGAGTAGGAGTGATCATGAAAAGGCCCTAAAAGTGTTATAATGGAGGTGATTTTGACGATGGTGAGAAAGGTTTACAGAGAGTGAGGGCATTTATTGGTGGTTTAACGTGTCTTCAGAAATTCCGAGTACTTTATTAATAATCATTTTTTAAATAAATTTTTAATAAAATAAATTAGACGATGCGACTTTGTTTTTTTTCCATATTTATTATTGTTATTATTGTCTCAGAGAAGTGTCTTAAAATAGCAATTTATAAAACCTGAATTATGTTGCCCCAAACCGTAAGGCGATATCCTTAAAAAAATTATTTATTGTTTCATTTTATTTGTCTATATATATATTTGCATACAGGCGAGTCGCGCTTAGAAAAATGTTCTTTCTAGTTGGTGCAATAGGCACACTTCTGTCAACATTCATGGCGGCGGATACTTTGTCACAGACATTTGGATTTCATCATGCCAATATAGGGAAATTCATGCTATTCGTGTGGATTTCTGCGGTTTTTATGGCTCCCTGGATGAGTAGTATAGAGATGCTGGGGTGTCTTCACTGTGTGGCTTTTGTCAGTGCCGCTGCACGATTTGGAGAAGCAGGTCTTTCATACGACTTTGTGAGGATCCCACTTTTAACATTTGTCCCAACTTTTGGAATACTGAACATTTTGTTAAACTACGCATGGCCCACCGCTTGTGAGTGAGTAAAAATTTTTCTGGAATTAATATATACATATATATTTGGGGATATATTCCCTTTTATTTAGATGTATTTCAAAAAGTTTGTGGGACGCACACACACACACACAAAAAAAAAAAAAAAAAAAAAAAAAAAAAAAAAAAAGGAAAAAAAGAAAAGCCATCTTGTTTCTTTTTTCTTTTACTACTGTTTATTATTATTATTATTATTATTATTATTATTATTATTTTGTTCAATTATTAGGGAGAAGCGGGGAAAACAAACATTTTTGTAATAGCAAGATGGATTACGCCAGCGCTATTCGACAGCAAGCGGAGGATCTGCAAGATGAATTGAAAGAATTAAATCTTTGGCAGGAAGAGGTTCTGCGGCAAGAGGAGGCAAACAAAAAACGAAGGATTCACCCTGCAAACACAGATGCAATACCACCTGTGAGGGGGACGGTACCTTCGCTAAAAGAGGCTGTTTTGAAATCTAATAAAAGGATTTTCGAAGAAGATCCAGTGAAAAATGCGAAGGAAAAAGGTAATACGTTTTTTCAGGCCGGAAAAATTAAAGAAGCCATAGAGGCATACAGCACTGGAATAGACCTTGATGCTGAGGGAACTGTAGCGCATGTGTTGTACGGGAATCGGGCATTGTGCTACTTAAAGCTAGAGCGATGGGCAGATGCGGAACTTGACGCCTCCGCATGTCTCCGTTTGAATCATAGTTACTCAAAGGGGTACTTTCGTCGGGCTATTGCCCGAAAGCAGCTTGGCAACTTGAGGGGGGCACGCACTGACCTTGAGGCTGTTCTTGCGCTTATTCCGAATGATGCAATTGCCATAAGTGAAATGAAAACAATAACGCAGATGTTGCAATTTGAGCGAGAAAATGCTGGTCCTGTTATTAAGAAAAAAAAGGTCATTATTACAGAAGTCGATGAAGAAGAAGAGGGAGAAAATGAACAAAAGGGAGAAACTGATAATAAAAAATCTGGTTCCGCCAGTAATGGGAACGAGCCCTTTGAACTGGAAAGAAGAGAGCACTTTCAAAAAGAGATGCAAGAGCTTGAAAGTGCTCGGGAGAAACGACGTCAACTACAAGAATCCAAGGTAAAGGAGGAAGAAGCAAAGCTTAATCAGAGGAGACGAACATCTGCTCGAGTGGAAGTTATTGAAGAAGAGTCTGTCGAGGTAAAAAATGAGAGTTCAATTCCACAGGCAACAATGGAGGAGGAAAGGATTAAATCGATGGATCTAAACTCTGTCGATTCAAAACCCCGCCCGTTAAAATCAACTGAGAATGGGCGTGATTCGCAGGACATTGCCCCACGCAGCTTTAGGACGTTTTGTAGGCCTTCTAAAGAGACGCTAAAGACACCAAAGTCGTTCACAGAGTTTGAACGGGTGTTTACTGATATCCGAGGTGATGAGGATCTCTGCTGTTATTACATCTCTTTGATACCCCCGGCAAATCTTCGCACATTATTTGGAAACAATATGACACCAGACATTCTTGTTTGGTTATTGTCTACTGTGAAGCTGCTCCCAGGGAATGTTGCAATTGCCTTTCTTCAAGGGTTATGTACGATTAAACGGTTAGAGGATATTGCTCTTTTTTTTGATAGTTCAGAAAAGAAGGTGGTCCAGGAAGTTCTTGACGTGATTCGCTCTTGTGGAGCTTCTCAAAAGGATATGACCTTATTTAGGGAAAGATTAAGGGTGGCGTGAAGGTATTGGATAAGGATCTGGATAGATTTGTGCGTGCATATCTGTTTATGTGGGTTTTTGGTGGGTGGGAATTTCATCTACCGGAAATATGTATCTTGTTCCTTGTCCCCATGTGGTGGGTTTTTCCTGCACAAGTTTTTTGTTCCATCGACAATGACAATTTAACACAAATGTCCACAAAACCACTGTATTTTCTTTTTTGGCTTTTTGTTCGTAATTTCTTTTGTATCTTTAGTGAGATTGGCAATGGTTAAGGAGACTAAGTTTTACGACTCTCTGGGTGTTTCCCCAGATGCCTCTGTTGATGAAATCAAAAGGGCCTACAGGAGGCTTGCTTTGAAGTACCACCCTGATAAGAATAAGGATCCCGGTTCACAGGAGAAGTTTAAGGAGGTTTCCGTTGCCTATGAATGCCTTTCAGACCCTGAAAAGCGCAGCCGGTACGACCAATTTGGCGAAAAGGGGGTTGAAATGGAAAGTGGTGGAATTGACCCCACAGATATCTTTGCAAGTTTTTTTGGTGGAAGCCGTGCTCGTGGGGAACCAAAACCAAAAGATATTGTTCATGAGCTGCCTGTGTCTCTTGAAGCTTTCTATACAGGAAAGACGATTAAGTTGGCAATTACACGTGATCGCTTGTGCCCGGCATGTAACGGCTCCGGTTCCAAGGTTCCGAACGCCAGCGTCACTTGCAAGGAGTGTGACGGTCGAGGTGTTAAACTTATCACGCGTTCTATTGGTCCCGGGTTCATTCAACAGATGCAAGTGGCATGCCCCAAATGCCGCGGAAAGGGTACTGATATGAGGGAGGAAGACAAGTGCGACAGTTGCAGGGGCCAGCAGATCAAGAAGGATAAAAAGATCTTTGAAATTTTCGTGGAAAAAGGTATGCATCGTGGAGACAATGCGACATTTCGGGGCGAAGGTGACCAAATCCCAGGAGTCCGACTCTCAGGTGATATCATTATCATCTTTGAACAAAAACCACATCCTGTTTTTACGCGTAAAGGGGATCATCTTGTCATGGAACGCACCATCTCTTTGGCGGAGGCGCTCACGGGGTTCACATTGAACATAAAGCATCTGGACGACCGTGATGTTTCAATTACATCTACTGGCGTTGTTGATCCCTCCAAACTGTGGTGTGTGAGCAGGGAGGGTATGCCTATTCCCAACACTGGTGGCGTCGAACGCGGAGACCTTGTTGTTAAGTTTCACGTCGTTTACCCAAGTGCCCAGAGTCTGCAGTCTAATGAAATTTCCGATCTGCGTAAGATTCTTCACTATCCTCCACAGCAGTCTCCGCCTCCTTCTGCTATGCTGTGCCATTTGTCAGAAACTAACATTGATCTCGAGAAGGAAGCTAAGCGTCGTCGACAGACAGGTGGCGATGATGACGACGACGCACCACAAGGGCACACTGGCGCGACTTGTACGCAACAGTAGTCCCTTTAAAGAAGGAGGAAATAAGAAAAAAAAAGGAGGAAGAAATAGAAGAGGAAGCAAGAAAAAAATTATTATTCTAGAAAAAGTATAAAATCATGCTTGCTTCGTTTTTTTTCTCATCCTCTCCCCCCTGTTAAGGTTCTAATAGCTAAGCAATTGTTGAAATATTTGCCTCTTTTTCCGAAGCCGCCTGCATGGGGGGAGATAAGCGAGCAATTATTTTTCTTTATTATTATTATTATTATTATTATTATTACTATTATTATTATTATTATTATTATTATTATTATTATTGACCTACTCTTTTTATAAATTTATTCTCTGCCAAGGACAGGCGGTATTCTGGTTTCACAGGGCTTGGGGTAATCCACGTTGAAGGTGTGTTTTCTACATTTTTGCTTGAATTTGTGTTTCGCACAACATTTTTTTTTTTCTTTTTTTTCTAGGGTGTTGCTTTTGGGAAGAGTGCGGGTCCTGGGGGGAGCAAAAGTGGATAAGACTGGGAGCTAACAATGCCCGGTGCGAACGTTCTGAGTTTCAAGCCACTCGGGGGGCCTGTGCTCGGCGTGTCGCATCGGCTACCGTTGAGAAATGGAAATAGCATTCCTCAGTGCGGCTTTGGAACGTACCGCATGACCCCCACAGTGGCAGGAGCTGCCGTCGAATATGCCATACATTGTGGTTTTCGACATATTGATTGTGCTAAGGCATACGACAACCAGAACGCTATTGGAGAGGCACTTCAACGTGTGATATCAACTGGCAATTTGAAGCGTGAGGAATTGTTTTTGACGTCAAAGCTTTGGCCCACAGATCAACACCCAATTCACGTGGAGAAGGCTTGTCGAGAGACGTTAGCGGAGCTGCGTGTGGACTACCTTGACTTGTATCTTATTCACTGGCCAGTGGTGTGGAATCATTCCCCGCATTTCAAGACCGATGACGAGAAATACCCCAAAGACGCCAACGGACTTCCTGCGGTTGATGATAGTGTCAAACTTATCGATACTTGGAGGGCTATGTGTGAACTTGTTGATAGAAATTTGGTGCGTTCAGTTGGGCTCTCGAACTGTAGTGAGAAACATATTAACGAAGTTATGAGTGATGGAAGTCTGTATGCACCGGTGGTAAACCAGATTGAACTTCACCCGGCGTTGGTCCAGCGTGACCTTCTTAATTTCCACGGTGCAAATCAAATAGTGACAGCTGCTTACAGTCCTCTGGGGATGCCTTCAAGATTTACACACCCGGACTACAAGGGTTTGTTGTCCGACGCATCATTACAATCCATTTCCGAGTATTCAGGATTTAGCGTGGCTCGTTTACTACTAAACTGGAACCTTGACATGCACAATGTCGTGATTGTGCGTTCAACCAACAAGGAACACATCAGATCGAACGCCAAGGCCTCTCTTTATGCACTCTCGGATCCCGTGAGAATGATCCTGGACCGATTCCAGGAGCGTGTGGGAACAATTCGTACAATCAATCCGACGGACTTCACTCGTGGCGGAGGGAGCTTCTTTGACTGAGATACTGATATCTGAGTTTTTGAGCCATTTTCCCCATTGGATGCATTTCTTGCTGTTACGTGTTTACTGGAGCCTCATATCTTTTTTTAAAGGCTTCGACGGCAAAAGAAATGCATTTTGTGTGAGTCAAAAAAATTTTTTTTCCCTTCAAATGTTGCTTTTCATTTTGTGTTTGTATTTTCTTTTAGAAAACAGAGGTTTGAATGGCTCTCAAGAAGGCAGTGAAGAATTCTGATGGAAAAGATGCTGAAACGGCTATTCTCCAATGGTTTGAGTGCGAAGGAGAGCCGGCGACGGTGCAGTCCTTAACAGATGCACTCGGTAGCAAGTTTGGGAAAGCACTTGTTCAGAGTGTTTTGGAGCAGTGTGTCAGTGCAAAGAAACTACAAGCCAAGGATATTAAGAAGGCTAGGCTCTACTTCCTCAACTCAGCTGAGGCGGCGGAGAAGCATGGGGGGGATTGTCCCGTGGATCCAGCAAGGATAGAACTCATGCAACAGATTCAACAACAAACGAAGCTTATTTCGGATCTCTCTAAAGAGTTAAATACACTACTTCAGAAGCCGTCTTCTTTACAGAGGGCCTCTAACATTGCCCTGCTAAGCACAGAGTGTGCCGCGCTAAAACAGCGTGTGGAGAATGTGAAACGCGAAATAAACCAAAGCCATGATTTAAAGAAGGATGAAGATTTTTCACTCCTAATTCGACGGTACAATCGAGCCAGAGAGCTTTGGAGGGAACGTAAACACATGGCGGAGCATGTTATTGATGCCATCTTGGGAGACAGCTGTGACTCCAAAGACCTCGCGGATCACTTTGGTCTTATTAGTGACCAAGAGGCAAATGTCTCTCTGAATGAGACAGCGATTACATTTCCGAGGGTTGAGAGTCTTGCAAATGTGTGACCAAGAGCCACATTACAGAGTGTTGTGAGGGGGAGGGGGAAATGATGGGAACATATATGTTTTTTTTTTTTTTGTTTGTTTGTTTGGGTGATGATGGGGTTTTACGGCTTCAGATTTATTTCCATGGAAGAATATTGGCTCCAGTGACATGTGTCATGGCTGGTATATATTTATACTTGAATGTGCCAGTGGCTTATATTGTAAATATATGTGAAAATTCATTTAATTATCGGTATATATTTTATTTTATTTTTTTTGCTGTAGGATTTTTCTTGTGTCTCATCTCTGCCCTAAAGTGATTGCACGAGAGTTCCGCGATGGATGTACAAAGCAGCGAGGAAGCCGATTTGAGCGATATCTTTGTGGCTCTTAAGGATGCTGTACACGGGGAGTGGGACGCGGATGCAGAAGAATTGTTAATAAAGGGGCTCATGGCATTTCAGGCAAATTTTTCAGCTCGCTTTAGTTCAGTTCGTGAAGAGTTAGAGAATCTTGGAAAGGATGTCTGCACGGCTTCTATCCAGGTTTCGAATGCTATGAATTTATTTGTTCTTCTCGCGCAAAAACAATTTGTTCAAAACCGTGTGTCTTTGGACGATGATGATGCTGACGATGATGGCTGCGATGCAAAGAGCAGAGTGGCGTCGGGAGAGACGGATCCCGAAGACGAAAAGCAAACGTCTGTTGATGATAAAATCGTGGAGGGCACTGAGGCAAGAGCAAAGTGTGTGTACCAGGAGGCTATCGATCTTGGTGTCCGCGTACTTGAGGAAAGAACGATACCGTTGTTTTCAGACGGCACTGCATCGGACGAGGGAGCTACCGCAAATAATGACGCACCGGAAGAGGAAGACGACACATTTGCTGCTCATTATTTTTCTGATCAATACCGCCATATACATTTCATGGCGCTCATTGGCTCGGAGCGATTTCTTAACGATCCATACGGTGGCTATTTTGATGATGGGGGCGTAGATTCTCGGCGCTCTTCCCCATTGGATCACTCCTTGGAGAGTGGAGCGAATCAGGTGGCGGTGACAACAGAACAGGAACCGAAATTCAACGCGGCCAGCGTTGCGCAATCGAAAACCGCGCCACCGCCACCACCGCCACCGCCACCACCACCTCCAGCCTCAGCAAACGCTGTGAAAGCGCAGATAGCAGTGCCCCAGCGGAATAAAAGGGATATTTCTAAAGTTTTTGCTTCTTCTGATAGTTCCGATGAACCGGATAGTCGCCCAGCTCCAATTTTGCGGCCAAAGCCAAGTGGAAAGAGTGCCAGTGCGTTTTTTGAGGGAAATAATTCAGCGGAATCAACATCTGGTGATTCAGCTGACATGCCGGCACCAAAGGTCCCAACCAAATCTACATGGGGACGAAAGTCTGTCATGTTTGCCGATGCTTCATCCTCTGACAGCGACAGCGAGGCTCCACCCCCGGCAATAAAGGCCAGAACGGTTCCTTCAAGAATGCTATTGAAACATGGTTCATCGTCATCATCATTATTGTCCTCCGAGGGGGAAACCAGAAAGGCTGTACCGCCGCCTAAGGTTGTGGTTGACAAGGCCAGGGCTAGCATGCCGCCGAAAACGGCATTGCCAATGGTAGCCCCACGAAAGGCAGAGGCGACGCTTTTAGAATCCGATAGCGGTGTGAGTGATCACATAACTCCGGCACCAATTAACGTGGTCCAACCTACTGGAAATTGCACAAGCAAGACAATTTCAGGGAATTTCATGTTAGAGCACGAGAAGGAGGCCTTAGTTTCCCCTGACGAAAAGAATGGACAACCAATTACTGTGGCTCTTTCTTCTTCCGTGCCCGTCCCTGCTTCCTTTCCTCCATCCTCAGAAATTGAGCAGAAGAAGCCCTCGGTGGTGGAACGGGCTTCCATGAAGGCTATTGCTTCTCTTCCCAGGCGTGTGTGCAAGAATTTGTCGACATCATCCTCGGAGATTGAAGGTCCTTCAACGGGCAAAATGCCCCCGTCACGTCCCACAAACTCCGGAGTTAGAAAGGTACCGCCACCGCCACCACCGCCACCGCCACCTTCCAAAAAAACTGAAGTCGAAGGTGCGACTCGTTTGTACAGCAGTGATTCTGATTTTGGAGGTGCTGCTTATGCACCACCACGAGTGCTTCGCAAGTTGACGGCTAAATGGGCGTCAAACAGACGCCGCGTGTACAGCAGCGACTCGGATATATGAGTAAGGAAGGAATGAGAAAATGGGGGTGGGTGAAGAGTTTAAGTGGCGAATGGAAACGCCAGTGAAAATTCATTTGATAGTTAGGAATGTGTCTTGTTGGTATGTGGGCGTTTTTTTTAATTTGCACACTACCGCTTGAAGGGAGAAGCAAGTGACAGGGTAAAAAATCAACTCGTTAAGGAGACCAAGAAAAAATAAGGGGATAAAATTTTTGGAATGCCATGGTGCCTTGAGGGACGTGTGGGCGTCGTGACTGGCGCTTCATCTGCGATTGGAAGACAAGTAGCTGCGCGATTGTATAATGAACACCGTATGCGACTGGCCTGCGTTTCCAGAAGGGATTTAACTGCCCTCGTCCCTCCAGAGTGCACTTGTCTGAAGGCGGATCTCTTGTCGTCATCTGACGCTGAAGCCGTGATGAAGTCTGTTCAGAGAGCACTTGGTCCCGTCTCCCTTCTTGTCAACTGCGCTGGTGTGACTCTGAACAAGATTCACCTGCGCTGCACGGATGACGATTACGACGCAATAATGAATGTTAATCTTCGTGGTGCACTTAGCATTACCCGCGCGGCGCTTCGTCACGGTGGAATGTTAAGGGAGGGAGACGGTTGTGTTCTTCACGTTGGCTCTGTCGTGGGCAGCTTGGGCAACGAGGGCCAGGTGATTTATTCAGCATCAAAGGCCGCCTTGAGTGGTGCTGTGAAGTCATGGGCGCGGGAATACGGTTTGAAGAACCTGCGTTTTAACGTGATCGCCCCTGGTCTGATTGATGGCGAGGGGATGGGATTGGCGTTGTCCGAAGAGCAGCGTGAGTGGTGGCGCACGCGTTGCCCAATGGGCCGTTTAGCTACTGTGGAGGATGTTGCTGATGCCATCATTGGCGTTAGCTTGTGTCGTTTCATCAGCGGCCAGACCATTCATGTGGACGGAGGTTTATGCTGAGAGGCCAATAACGCTGATGTTGCATATATTTCTCTTTTAGTTTTTTCTTATTTGCATTTGAGATCAAATTACAAGAAAGAAACACCAACTCACACGTACGCAAAATGCGAGTGGACCACATTTGTCAACTTTTTTACAAGGTGTTCCTTTTTTTTTTCTTTTCTCTCTATGTATGTGCATAAAGGTTCACAGGTGACAACAATGCAGTCTACCGTGTCCCCCATGACAAGCACCGATAAGTTTCGGCGAGCTTACGATATTGGACTTCCTCCTGCTGTGATTGAAAGGCAGACAAAAGTTTTAAACTACAGCAGCTCCACTGCTGCTGCGTTGGCAGGGCAGTTGGAAAACTGCGTCCGGTTGCTTCGCGGACACTGCGCGACACTGCACTATTGCAATGAAGAAATTGAGGGTGCCTTGCTGACACTTGGTGTTGATGTGACACATTCTTTACTTTCTTCCATTAGCGGTGTTATTGAGGGCCTTGAAACCGTGGCGGGGACATGCAAGGCGATGTGTGAAAGCCACTTTGAGGAAGTTCGACAGCGGGAGGATCTTTTTGCTTCGTTATGCAACATGTATGTCACCTTGAAGGAGCGAAATGAGTTCACGGAACGGGAGTTGCGTAGTATTGTTGCGGAGCGTGATCGTCAAAATGCCGCGTTTGACAGGGCGGTTGCATATGTAGAAACGCTGATTGCGGAAAGAGCAGTTTGGCACGAAAAGAACGGGTATAATTGTGTCGGCCTCCCGTTGGTGGAGAAGTTGTTTTCGGAAAGCTGTCATGAGGCCCTCGATGTGTTCGACAGGATCGCACAGGAAACTCGCACTTCGGATGGAATGAGTTTGGATTGCATTCTTTCCAACACGGACACCCCTCGCAAACTTGTGAAAAGGTGGGAGAAGATTGAGGATCTTCGGCATGCGAACGGGATGCCTTCCGCGCGGCTGCAGTACATTCCGCCCAGAGATGAAGTACTGCTTCTTCGTGAGGTGCTGAAAATGGGCACGGGAAGTCGAGTGTGCTGCGAG
>NW_001849487.1:179826-189287 GCF_000209065.1 Trypanosoma cruzi
TCATCCGGTTGCCCAGAGACCACAGGGAACCACCGGAAAATGTCTGCATTTGTGACTTTGGATTTGCAACAAGTAATATACCCAACAGCGAGTGTGTTGGATCGCCGCAGTACAGTGCCCCTGAAGTTGCAATGGTTGGCATCAGGCAATGTAAACTGGCTAAATGTGATTGCAGCTACGACGAGAAATGTGATGTTTGGTCACTCGGTGTCGTGGCTTATGCCATTCTCAGCGGGGCACTCCCGTTCGATGGCAGCACACCAACCGAGGTATTCACGAATGTTTTGCGTCACAACATACCTTTTCCACGCTCTGCCTGGCAGAATGTTAGCGAGGCCGCTAAGGACTTTGTTCTCTTCCTTATGACCCCGGAACCTTCCAATCGGCCATCCGCGCTGCAGTCATTGGAACACCCATGGCTGGTTTAAATGTATCATGTTTTGCGTTCTTATATACCCATATTGGTTCTTTCCGCAAAACCGGCGAAATGCAATTGAGGAATGCGGCTGTGTGTTTTTTACTCTCACGTGTGTCTGGGGGTCTCTCCATTTCACTCGGCCATTTGCTTTGAAGGCAATGCATAAATGCTCATGTACGTGCCTATCTTTTGATCCGGCGTTTATTATTATTATTATTATCATCATCATTTTTACAGTTTCATCTTGTTTTTGATGTATTTTCTGACTCTTTTCCCTTCCCCTCCCCCACCCCCTTTTTTTTTTTTTCTGCAAGATCGCTGTTGCTGGGAAACTCAAGGAAAGAAACGAAGGACTTCATGTTTTGTTGTATTTCAAACCGTGTGCCACATGAGCCAGTGGTGTCAAGGCTCTCTGGTTGCCTGTACGAACGCTCTTTGATCGAGCAATACATCGCCGAGCATGGCAGGTGCCCTGTCACTGGCGAGGCGCTGCAGAAGGATGACCTCATCGCTGTTCGCCCAACGGTGTTGAAGTCAGTAGCGGGAGGAGTGGGGGGAGCACTGTCGCCCAGCAGCGAGACTGTCCCAGGCATCCTGGCGAAGCTTCATTCCCAGTGGGACGCCATTATGCTCGAGCAGTTTTCACTGCGGCAACAGCTTGCCCAGACGCAACAGGAGTTGGCACAGGCGCTTCACCAGTACGAGTCAGCCTGTCGCGTGATTGCAACGTTCATCAAGGATCGCGACGCAGCAGGAACTCAGGCGGGTGAACAGGCAGCCGGAGAGAAGGCTCAGTCTTTGCGCGACAATAATAACAACAAAAGCGGCGGCAGTGGTGGTGGGCTGTCGGTACCAGAAGCGGTGCTAAGGGATCTCGACGAGTACGACAAACTTCAACGTGTAAAGCGGAAGACCAGAGTGGCCCCGCCATCGTTGGCATCTGAACAAAATGTGCGGGACTTTGTTGAAGAAGCCTCTATCGACGTGGCGAAGAGCGTGTGGGCCGCCGCTTTTTTTACAGACAACGCTGTTTTTGTTGGTTTAGATGACGCCACGGTTGCCCACTACGAAGTTAAAAATGGTCGAGTGTGTGCAACTGGTCTTGGGCATGAGAGGGCTGTGCGTCACATCATCCTTCACAACACTGGCAGTGCCCTCCGTGTTGTTTCAGCATCGGATGATGCCACACTGCGCATATGGAGCTGTGAGGCGGAGGCGTTGCTGTGCCAAGGCGTTGTTCGTCAACACGACGGGGGCATTGTCGGTCTTGGAGGGGTTGTGGCTGGCCACCTGCTCCTCTCTGCGAGCGCAGCTCGTATCGGGCTTGCGGACATTGATCACATGGAGTCTATCGCGTCCATCACGGCAGCAGCTGAGGAACTCTCGGCATTCACGTGTTTGGGTGTACATCCTTACGGTTCACTTGCAGCGCTTGGAGTAGATGGCGGAGGAATTTGCATTTGGAACACACGTCAGATGTGCGTGGACACCATTGTCCCATTTAATGTTGAGAACAACGTTTGCAGCGTGGCGTTTAGCGCAGATTGCTTCACCTTGGCGACGGGACTTGTCGGTGGCAAGACATTACTGTGGGACCTTCGAAAGATGTCTGGGCCAATCCACACCGTGTCTTCTCCGTCGGTGACGTCCGCAAGAGTGTCTCCCGTGGCGTGTAGTGAAGTTCCTGTCGTTGCCTTCGACAGCAGCGGTAAATATCTTGCAGTGGCGGGGAAAGAAGTTTGCCTGTTTGATTGGGGCAAGTCGACGCTGCAGAGTTTGGCGACTTTGAGCTCGCACCTGCAGCCCGTCACTGGGGTTTGCTGGGGCGTGGACGCACGGAGCCTCGTCAGTTGCTCAGTAGACAAAACGGTGAAGTTGTACGGCACTGCGTGAGAATCAGAGAGAGAGAGAGAGTGTGTGTGTGTGTATGCGTGCGTGTCAGTTAAAACCAACAGCAACAAGAACAACAAAAATAGCCCTCGTGGCTTTGTTAATGGAAGGCTCAAGGGTGAGGCTGAAGGAATACAAAATGAGATCAACGAAATCAAATAAAAAAAACAACAACTGAAAAAAAAAAAAAAAAAAAAACGGATCACAGATGCGTGGCTTATCGCACGTCTTTGCATTTATTGACAAACATTTTTTCCCTTCGTTATTTTCTTCTCTCTCCCTTTCATTTTGTTGCGGGGGGGTTACGCCCCCTAACTGCACACAGCGACGGGTGGGTGTTAGGATGGATGCGCAGTTATTCGCAACAGCCGACGTGGATCCCACTGTGCCGCGGCCGGAAGAAGAGGCAGAGCGGCAGCAGAGGCGTCACCAGGAAACAGAACAAAGCGAGAAGCAAGAGGATGAATCATCCCTTTTCTTTTTGGGCGAATCTGCCTTCAGCGTCTATGAGGAAATGGCGGCCCAGTTGCGTCAATTGGGTTGGAGAGAGGCGCGATCGAAGGGACTCATTGTGCAATGCGATCTTGTTTTGGGCGACCGTTTCACGATACCGTACTCGTTGCTGCGGTGTGAGCGGTTGCCGGCGACATCGCGGTACGGTGGCTATCGGTGGATCAATTATTTCCGCGGCTCGCACCGGCTAACTCTCAAGGCGTCAATGGCGCGGATACTTTCCGGTTCTGATGCCACCCACGATGAGTGGATGCCGAGCTCCTTTGTGCTGGGCGGTGACCAGAAGAGGCGACCGGATGATAGGGAGGCGTTTCTGCGTTGGGTGGAGCAGCACCCTGAAGGGACCTGGATCATCAAACCGAGCAGCGGCAGCAAAGGGAAGGATATTCTGCTGACACGCGGTCTCTCAGGGATTGAAAAATTCATTCAGGAGCTGGATCCGAGCAGCCGCAGCATCTTCGTGGCGCAGCGGTATGTAGACCGTCCGTTGTTGTACCGCGGAAGAAAGTTTGATGTTCGAGTGTGGGCTTTTTTAAAGACACCGTATGATATCTACGCCTTTTCGCAGGGGAGTTGTCGCACCTCGAGCGTGCTGTACGACGCGGACAACTTTGGTAACACGCTGGCGCATCTTACGAACCACTGTCTACAGGAGGGGTCGCCACAATTCGGGCAGTATGAGAGTGGCAATGAGCTCTGGTTCCCGCAGCTCTCAGCGTACCTGCGCGAGGTGTACAAGGAAGACGTTTTTGGAAAAAAAATTCTTCCTCAGATTGGCAATATCATTCTGCGCACTTTGTTGACGATGAAGGGAGAGTTGGAGGTACTGCCTGACATGCCGTACAAATGCTTTCAGCTCTTTGGGTACGACCTCATCATTGACGAGCAGCTGAACGTTTTCTTGTTGGAAATCAACGGATCCCCCGGCGTGGCAACGAAATATTTGCATCCGGTCGTGAAGGAAACCCTCGCAATTGTGGGCGGCGACGATGCTTTGCGTGTGTGGGATGTAGATACCGTGCGGTTTGTGAAGTTGTGGGGAGTCGGAGACGCGCTTCCCGATGGAGCCGCACGGATGTGATTGCGGGCACTCAAAGGGAAAAAGACGAAAGGAGAAGGTGGAGGACGTCGTGTGTGAAGTTGCCGTTGCGGTGGGGGTCCCATCGACGGGCCGCTTTGTGTGATCTCTCATTATTATTATCATTTTTTTTTTTGTGCTTCCGAACGCTTTATCTCATGCGCACTCTCTTATTTATTTGTTATTTCATTCTTTTTTCCTTTCTTCCTGTACTGCCGCTGAGCAGAGCGGGGACCAAAAGCCACGCGCAGGCACGATGCCACATGACACGAGCAAAAACGCGGCGGCGGGGCCCACTGAGAAGAGCGACGACGAGCCGAAGAAGGAGCCTATCATGTCCCGTGCAGCCCGTCGTCGGGCAAAGAAGCCGCAGGTGACTGTGACGTCAGAGATGCGGCAGGCGGCGCGGGAGCGGCTCCGCGAGCTGCGCAGGCACCTCCGCCTGCTGAAGTCCAACGGGGCGCGCAGGAAAGTTGCGAAGGCAGAGGCAAAAAAGAGGGAACGGGAGACAACCGAGGCGGAGGAGGTGTGCGCGCGTCTTGACGTGGGCGCCAGGCCGCTCAAGAAGAGTAGACGCGAGTAAACGACGAAGAAAAGTAACGTACTACCAATCAAAAAGGAACGGTGGCATCGTTATTTTGTTTTAATATATATTTCCGTTTGCCCGTCTGCATGTGCGTGTGTTTCTGTCCAGTGGACGTGAGGGATGTGCACGAAACCCACGTGGATATCATATTCCGGTGGGACCGCTATTTGTCTTGGCAACCACTTTCTCTCTTTTTCTTTTCTTTTCTTTCTATCCCCCAATACATTCCGTGCATACTTACAGGAGGTTACTGCAGTAAAGGGAAAGTAAGAGAATCTAAAGGAAATGAAAAAAGGGCACCGTGGTCCTTCAGCACCGACACCGGCGCCGTCATTCCAGCATGCCGTTGTTGTGCCGGAGGAGTTGCTGAGGGATAAGACCGCGCGGGAGCGGCGGGCAATCACCCGTGGGTATCTTGCCCAGTGGCGGCTTGAGGAGAGGGAGAAGCCCGTCATTGAGCAGTTAGTCCAGCAGAAGATGACCGAAAGCGCCGCACAGCCATCATGGAGGACGCGTGTCTCGCAGCTGCCGCCGGTGCGTTTGCCGAAAATGAGTGACGCAACGGCAGCCCCACTGCCGGTGCGAATGCCGAAAATTTTGGCCAATTCTTTGCCTTCTTTGCGTGCAGCATCGCCACCGACGACGTTGGAGTCGTGTCGCCGGGTCACACCATCGCCCCCTTCCCCGCAGCCCTTCTCCAACACAGCCACTTCTTCCGCAACGGTGCAAACGAAGACGACAGCAATGCCGGGACCCGCGTACACCCGCACGTATTTTCAGTTGGAGGACTTTGATAATACAGACTTTGAGACACGCACCCCACAGGAGTGGGTGCTGCTCGGCGAGAAGGATGGCGGTACACCGGCCCGCTCCCGCTACTTTGATAAGCGGAGCAATGAAGTGCAATGGCTGCCGTGTCGTGTTGTCGCCTACGACGACGAAAGGAGCTGTTATCAGGTCGTTTGGGAGTCGAATGGCTGTAGCAAGTGGACGAAACGACTCAACATAATATTCGATGCGGAGGACGAGGCACTGTGGCACGAGCGTGTGCGACAGGCGGAGGCATATCGGGCGGAGACTGAGGCAGCATTGCGGGGGCGGATGTACTTGCAATCTTTGGACGGAAGCCGCATCGCGCCGATGGACCAGGACCAGATGGACCGCATCATCGGGTTGGTGGCGAAGCGCTTTCCCCTGACCGCACTGCGCCTCGTGGAGCAGTGCACACGCGAGCTGGAGGAACTTTACTACTTCAGCCTGAAGCGTGCACAGCACTGGCGTGAGATGGCCAGCCCCGAGGAGCAGCGACGCGTGGAGCTACTGGGGTTGCCACCCCCACCGCCGTCATTACTACCGTCAACAACGCTGTCGGCAGGCTCGGGCGAGCTTCCGCCGAGTACGCTGCGTGGTACGATAGAAACACCATCGCCAAACTTCCGCGTGGCACGGAATTTTATTGCGGAGAATTTATTTCAAACGCACGCGTTACTGCACGATACGGTGTACGCCATCCACAATCAATGGAACGAATACAGAGGAGAGTTGTTGTGCATCACGCAATGGGAACCTCGTGAAACCCCAATTGGGCTAAGAAACTTCGAGGAGTTGCAGGCACATCGTGGCTTCAGTATTTCAGAGAAGCTGCACAACGAGTGGAGCGTAAATGTTCGTTGTACTATTCAAAACAACCTCGATATGCACTTTAAATTCTACGAGGATAACCTGGAGAGGTATACAGTGAGCCGCATGTCTCGATTTGTAAATTTTGTTAATGTCATGATGAATTCACAGCTACGTGGGCTGCTGCTCAATTCATTAGAGGAGTTTGCGGCCTTCATCCACCGCTACCGTGTAATGCCAAGCGTTGACGACACACCGATGGACGAGCTGCAGGAGGATCTAGAGGAGGCAGAGCACTGGAGGCGTCGCCAAGAAGAGTGGAACGAGAGGCAGCGCGCAGCCATGGCTGAGGCAGAGGCAGAGCAGGCCCGCAATGCTGGCGGCGGTGGACGCGGTCGGCAACGAAAGAGCGTTGCCCCACCCCCGGAGGAGGAAAAAGAAAAGGAAGTGCCATTTGTCTGGCGCCTCGGGACGTTTTCTAACCGCTTGCAGTACACAAAGCGTGTGGTGGAGATGACGATGAATCCCAAGGGACTGCGTCCGCTGTTTGTGTTGAATCTCGTGGAGGATTCCGGTCGTGTCGTCTTCTCACCGTCTCTGGAGGACGTCTCACGCAAAGTAAAGGCCGTGTTTGAGGGCTGCTTTGAGCTTGTGGACAAAATCCAAGGGATGGGCGATCAGCTTTTCCCACTGCTTGCATTGCAGCCACTGGCGTTGCAGCCACTAGACGAGTTTGACCCGGCTGTATGCGAGGCGCGGTCGATGGTGGAGAAGGCCCTTGCTGAAAACGTTGAGGCACCGCTGCAGCTTCAGCAAATGTACCAGACTTTTGAGTACGTTCTGCAGTTGGACACGCGGGAACTGGTGGAAGAGGTGAATGCACGACAGTTGTCGCTCCCCGAGTTTGACTGGACGTTTGAGCGCCTTTCTCGTGACCGGGAACGCATTGTGCGGAGGACGCCAAACCATGTAAAATACGAAATGTTTTTTATCGATTGCAAAGGAATAAAGGCGTCGCTGGTCGCCAAGGCAACCGACATCCAAAGTGCCCTGATGGAGGCTCTGGCTGAGCGAATGAGAAAGACGTGCTCGAACATGATCAGCGAATACAACAACATGAGTGAACGGATGGCGTTAGAGTCGCGCTCGCCCGAGGAACTGCAGGAGTTCCGCGACTTCCTCGACGGAATCCCTGCCCGACAGGAAGAACTCAACGCCACCTTTGAGACACTGACAGAAGGGTTTGATCTCCTTTTCAAGTACAACTACGAGTTTTCCGCCGACGCATGCAATGATTATCGCACAGCGTATGAATGGCCAAGGCACCTGCAGCAGGAGCTGGAGGACGGTAACTTCCGCAGCAAAGAGTACCGCAGCATCCTCATGCAGAAATTACGAGATAACTGTGAAACCCTCACGAGCGAAATTGTGCAATTGGGTAACGTTGTGGATGACTTTGCTCATTTTGGCGATGATGCCCGTGCTGATGCGTATCATGAGCAGGCCAAAGCACTCGAGCAACGCATCAGGGACCACCAGGAGCAGGTTCAGTTGTACAACAGCCACGAGACGCTCTTTGGACTTCAGCAATCCAAGTGGCCCCAGTTGAAGGAGATTAGGGCGCAGCTGGAGCCCTATTCCCTCCTCTGGGAGGTTGTAAGCCTCTTCCACAACGAGAGCGAGCGGTGGCTAAACACACGTCTGTCGGCATTGGAGCCGTTGGAAGTTGACAGACAGTTGATGGACTGGTTAAAGAAGATTGCAGCCGTCTCAAAGAAGGTCAAAGAGGCAGAACCGATGGGGGTTCTGAAACGTATTCGTGCGGAAATTGCCGCCTTCAAGCCATACGTCCCGCTTCTGTACGCACTACGCAGCAATCTGCAGGGAAGTCACTGGAAAGCCATTTATCAGGCCTGCGGTGTACCGAAGGAGAAACAAAGTCAAGGGACGGGTGGCGTCGATTCCAACGAGTGGCGGCCCTTTAATGAGTTTATCAAACTTGGAATGTTGGACTTCTTGCCACAGATTGAGAGCATTGCTACAGTGGCACAAAAATCGTTCGAATTGGAGAGTGAACTCATGGCGATGGAAGTGGAGTGGAAGAAGCTGCTCTTCGACATGGAACCCTATCAAGACACGCACAAGCTAAAGGCAAATGACATCATGCAGTTGACACTCGATGAGCACATTCTGAAGACGCAGTCGATGCTCGGGAAGCCGATTGTCCGTCAGGCACCAGCACTCCAGGCACGTGTGTCGCGGTGGGAGGCATTGCTGGACAAGATTCAGTGTACTGTGGATGAGTGGTTTAAGTGCCAAGGAACGTGGGCCTACCTGGAGCCGATTTTCTCCTCTGCCGACATTTCTCGCAGCCTTCCAAAAGAAAAACAGCTTTTCCTTGCAGTCGATGAATCATGGCACAAAATCATGGAATTGACTCGCATGACCCCACAAATCCTGACTCGGTGCCAAGATGAGACGTTGCTGCGGGTTCTCACCGAAAACAACAACAACCTTGACATTATTCTTAAGAAGTTGCAGCAGTTTCTTGAAACAAAAAGGATGGCGTTTCCCCGGTTTTATTTTATCTCCAACGAGGAATTGCTTCAGATTTTGTCCGACAGCAAGGACCCATACCTCGTGCAGCCGTACCTCAGCAAGTGCTTTGAGGGCATCAAGCGTATTCAGTTTGCTGACGCCCATGACATTCTTGCGATGGAGTCATCCGAAGGAGAGGTGGTGCAGCTTATCCGGAAGGTTAACCCCGGAGATTATCAGAATCTCGTTGAGCAGTGGCTGCAGGCTCTTGAAAAAGTTATGCGGGATACAATTCTCGACCAACTGCGTCAGGCGACGGGAGATTATGCTACCCGAAAAAAGCGAACAGAGTTTATTCGTGCGTGGCCTGGTCAAGTCGTCATTGCCGTCTGTTCACTTTACTGGACAATGGAGGCGACAGAGGCGATGAGTAGCGAAGGCACTGTGGGTCTCACCACGTATCACGAGAAGTGCGTTGGACAGCTGGATGATCTCATTGTGTTGGTGAGAGATCGTAACCTTGCAGCGGTGGAGCGGTGCACACTCGAGGCACTTGTGGTTGTGGAGGTGCATGGTAAAGATATCATTGGCCAGCTTTCGGAAAAGGGCGTGGATACCCCAAAGAGTTTTGACTGGCTGGCCCAGCTGCGGTATTACTGGGAGGAGGACCACTTGTATGTGCACCAGATCAATGCATCGCTTCGATACGGCTATGAATATTTGGGTAACACTGGCCGTCTTGTCATCACACCCCTCACCGATCGTTGTTACCGTACCCTTATTGGTGCGCTTCACCTAAACTATGGTGGTGCGCCAGA
>NW_001849488.1:0-8038 GCF_000209065.1 Trypanosoma cruzi
CGGTTGCCGGTGACTTTACTGCGTTCCCGGAGGGCACTCTCAAACTGTCTGTTTTATTTATTTATTGTTTGTCATTATGAGAGTCACTCACCGCCAGTCCAATGAGTCACACCGCGAAGCAGAGCACGCCACCGGGGACAGCCTCCCAGCCGAGGGGCGCAGGCAAGAACAACGCCATGTCGGAGCTTACTGAGGATCAGCGACAGGAGATCAAAGAGGCCTTCGATCTTTTCGACACGGACGGTAGCGGCACCATCGACGCGAAGGAGTTGAAAGTCGCCATGCGAGCACTCGGCTTTGAGCCCCGCAAGGACGAAGTGCGTCGACTGTTGTTGTCCATCGCTGAGGAACGACGCGTGCCGGGGGTCGAAGCCGCTGGTCCCGGTACGGAACCGCTGGCGATTGGCTTTGCGGAGTTTACGGAGCTCATGGCCCGTAAGATGACGGAGCGGGACTCACGTGAGGAGATGCTGAGGGCGTTTCATCTCTTCGACGACGACAAGACGGGGAAGATCTCTTTTAAGAACCTCAAACGAGTGGCGCAGGAGCTCGGCGAGAACATGACAGACGCGGAGCTGCAGGAGATGATAGACGAGGCCGATCGCGACGGTGACGGTGAGGTGAGCGAGGATGAATTTCTCCGCGTGATGAAAAAGACATCGCTATACTAAAGGACGAAAAAAAGGAAAGAAGAAGAAGAAAAAAAAGAAAAGAAAGAAAAGAAAGAAAAGGAAAGGGAAAGGGAGGAAAAGGAGAGAGTGATGAGAACACTCTTGCCCCGTTCATCATGTATAAACGGGCGGGCACGCATGCGCACAGAAGTACCCACCGAAAGTGCAGGAAAGCCGGCCAGCGATGCTTTTTTTTTTTTCCCTTGGTGTGTGGCTTTGGTTCTTTTATTATTATTATTATTATTCATTGTTCTCTTATTTTTTTAAATATTTTTTAAAAATTATTATTATTATTTTCTCCTGTCCAGACCTTCTCTTAACTTGCGGTGTGCTCCGCGAGAGGGGCCCGAGGAGAAAGAGGAAGAGGAGGAGGGGAAGGGGGAAGTAGGAGCCATGCGGAACGGGTCGCACTCTTGGGACCCGGGCGTTGCGTTGGGTTGGCGGAGGAGTGGCTCGTGTCGTTCCTTTTTGTCCTTTTCTCGGGGAATTTCCGAGGATACGTCGTCCACGACGTTTACAACAACCACACCAACGGTGAAATCTTCTTTAATGCCGTCTACTGTTTGCTCGTCCTGTTCCTTCGACACATTTAGCGCCACCACCATTCCTTCCACGAATACTTCGACGATGACGGCACGTAGTGGCGGCACTGGAATGGATGCCGCTGGCAAAGACGCCGGAACTCTCTTCCAAGAGAAGATACGTTTGCTGAAGAAGTCCATGCAGGAACAGCGGGCCGCCCGCGAGCAGCAGCGACGTGAGTGGGATGCGTGTGGATCTGTAGAAAAGATGCACCCTTCGACGTGTACGTCGCGCAGACTTCCAGGCGGCGATAGAGTCAACGAGACGGGAGTGAAGGCAAGTAGTACGAATGGGAGGGATGTGGCTGCGCAAACGCAAACATCATCATTCCTTTTTAAACCGAATTTTCCACCAAATACAGGAGGTAAAATGATGTCTGAGGGAGACAACGGGATTGTCGTGATGAGCACAACGCCACCGCGCGAGAATAAACGACCGGAACTGGAGAAGGAAGGCCCTGACGCAGTGGATTTGACGGCATCACCCGCTGTTGTTGTAGTACTGGACGAGTCACCGCATACTGTGGAGCAACGCGACGCCGCCACCACGACAATGAAGGAGTCTCGTTGTTTTTCTCCGGATGTTCACAATGGTACCGTGACAGTTGCTCACATTGATAACAGTGAAGGTAACGAAAGACGGAACCATTCGGCGCCCGGTAACGGAGGGAAGAAGAAACAAACTCGGCGATCTGTTGATCAGGATGTCAGTGCCGTCACCAAAGACACAGAAGTATCGCAGCCTTCGACGTCCCATTCGACACGCCACCGCTTCACTCTTGTATCACCTATTGCAACAAAAGGCGTCACGGTGGAGAAAAAATTCTTTACACCGCGTGGTGTTGGCGGTTCCGTGGGAATGACGAGGAGGAACGAAGTGACAGGGAAGGCGGATAAAGAGATCCGAACTCTTCGTGCCCCCTCAGAGGGCGGTAGGAGTCGGTTAAACGGTCAAAGCCACACACGTGAAGCGAGTTTGCCGTCGTCGCCTCCGCCTTCTGATGAGGAAACGAAACGAATGTCGGAGAGCGGCGACGATGACGACGAGCCGGTGCCCCGCAGACCCTCCCGAAGGGCTGCTGCCTTTGTACATGCTGAGCTCGAAAGGCTGACGGTGGGGTGTGGTGAGAACCATGTCTTGTTTTGTGGTGCTCGCTCCGTTAGTTCTGAGAACTCAAATAAGCCACCGATGCGGATGAGTCGTGGAAGGAGTGGAGGGCGCGATGGCGTTGGAGGAGAAGCGGAGACATCCACTCGCACAAGTAAAAATAACTGCGCCGATTATTTTGCCTCCTTGCGGAGTACTTCTCCCATTCTTCTACAGAAGTGGGTGAAGGAAGACATGAAGCCTGCTGCATCCATAGCAGCGCATATGCACCCATCCTCTAGTGTGGGTAAAAGAAGTCAACGTCATACGAGTGGGGAATCCAGTGCTGCGACACGTCGACGTCGATGTCTTCTTCGCCAAATCCGTTTGATTGATAGGGAGATTCACCGTATGGAGAAAATCCCATGGATCAAATCATTGCGTTCAGGCACCGGGTCATTGAACACGCTTCATAAAGAGAAGTCTAAACTGCTGGCAATACGTAAACAGTACGAATGGGAGTTATCGCAGGTGGCAATGAAGGGAGACGTGAGAACAACCGAGTTGCCACCGCCACCACCAAAGAATTTATCGTCAGCATCGTTGCCGTTGTATAGGCAGCGACCACGAACCATCACTTCTTCTGTTCCTCGTCATGGACCTTCTATTTACGAATCCGTTTTAAAACAACAACAACAACAAAAACAAATGAAGAAGGTGCATCAAGCAGGCCAAGCGACTTGTAAACAGAACAACTTTGGATTCAATGAGGGTGGAATTGGCGCCGGTTGCAGAGCTAATAGCATGGAGAGCAATGGCCTTCCACCAAGAGTGGGTATTCCAGTGAATTCCATTTCACATACGTCTCATTTGTCTTTGAGGGGGCGCCTTGGTGCATCAAACAATTCCATCAATAAGAAGAATGGCAATAAATTCCATGCCGTTGGTGGTCATAACAGGAAAGCTAGAGTTGAATGCCGCCGGTCTATTTCTCTTGACGCGGAGAGAATGGCGGCTCTTTATGCCCGCAGTGCATCATCGTCGCAGTCAACGTGGCGTGATGGGACACCAATGAGGAAGCTGATGAGCAACGTGGTAGATCGTGAACACTCGGAAGTGACGAGTAACAGTACCGCTGGTAATGAAAAGGAAGGGGAGGTTCCAATTTACTGGAGGCTGGCGCAGGTGAGACGAGATTCGGAGTGCCATGAATGCAGTAGTGTACGCGAGATGAGCGGGCTTCGATCAAGTTGCGGGTCTGCCTCGCCGTCACCCGTACGTGTATTGGGGCCGCCTTCCGTGCGTGGTCGTGGCAGTGGCTTTGTTGGCTATTGGGGCAAGGCGGAACTTTGCTCCGATGTTGCCGCCGATCAGTATTACTGCGCGGAATACGGCGAGGAGGAGACTTTGGATGAGCCACGGATCACGACGCACAGAGGTGCAGCAGCAAAGGGAAGTGAGAGTTCAGGGCATCGGTTTTCGGCGAATTTCGTCACGCGGGGGCCTCAAGGGCAAGTCGAAGGGAGACCACGTGCTCGGTCGGCTTTACGGTCAGAAGAGAGGCAAACGGATATGCAGGCTTCTGGACGAAGAGTCACTCTCAATAGTTCAGATTTGTGTTACCGCCTGCGTGCTCCGACGCCGCAGAAAGTAACTGCCGAGAATAAATCAAGAAGCCTGTACTTTTTTCAGGATTCCACCGTGCAGGCAAACAGAAAAAAAGGTTTCAATGAGGCGTCAAAACGCCCGGAACTCAAGACGCAGATCCGGGCTGGCCCAAAACGGCACGAAAGCCAACGTCGAGTCGCTGGTAGCAGTACTAGTAGACAGGCTCTGCATCAGCGAACACCCGCATCTCTTGTATTGAACAACATGTCATCAAGGGGGAAACAACCGAAACAGTCGCATGATAACTGGCGTCGCCACTCTTCGGATAGTCACAAGAACATGTCTGGTTATTCGAGGCCATCGAGGGCAGCACCGTTATCGCCATCTGCATGCGAGCGTGTTGGAGCCACGGGCGGCTTTTCCGCGCATGACCATTCAGTGGATCAGGGGAGAGAGGTGGATTGGTTTTCTCCGTCCCGAGTGATGGAGCACACACAACCGCCAGCAACAATGTTATCGCCATCACCAGCGTCAACTGCTCAGTCCTCTCGCCCTCGTTCAAGTCAAGAAAGGAAGGATAGTGAGAATTTGCCATTTTCTGTTTTGCACCATAACACGAAGGATGCAGTGAATTTCAGAGAGGGACAACCGCAGCGAAGAAAGCAGCAGCTTCACATGACGGATCAGAGGACACCTTCTCGTGATCCACAACGACAGCAACAGCAACGGCGACAGGAGCAACAACTTATAGAGAGCTCTTCAAGAATTTCGGAGGTTCATGTATCACCACTAACAGAGTACAGTCCTGGTGGTGGCGGCGGTGGTGGCGACAGATCCCCTGCGGCGACCTTGCAGTACCGAACTACGTCCTCCTACGCAATGCCATCCGACGGTGTGGAAAATGAGCCTAGTTTAAGACAGATATTGAATGAACGTCAACGTCGTACATCTCTAAACAAAAGTGCGTTACTGCCCTTCCAACAGAAGAGGAACGTCCTCCCTGATGCCCCCAGTGGGGATGCACAAACCTTTATGGCACCACAGTCACCTTTTAATTCTAAGTCACCTCATCGTTTTGGTGATGACCGGACAAATGCACCTTTTCTTTCGGCGGGTACTTCCTGTCTGCAAACCACGCGAAAGGTCGGGGCCGGTGGTATCACGCTGCGTCAGCTCTTTGGGCACGAGCAAAGACCCGTCCTTTCCTCACCAGTGAATGAAATAGGTGCTGGAGGCGCTGTGAGATCTTCGACCGAGGTTTTGCTGAGCCGCATTAATGAAATGCGGGCTCTGATGAAATGAATGCCAGACGACCAGTTTTATACAGTGTAGCGATTGGACTAAATAGACATGTGGCGCGGGTGCTTTGACAGGGCAGGGCCACATAAAAAAATGCTATTAAAAGGCATGTATTCAAATCTAAATTAGAGGCCTCTGCTTGCCGCATATTATTTTATGTGATTTTATTTGCTTTCTATTGTTGCGGGAGCGCATACATTTTGACACCATTTTAGATGCACTTCACACACAACACGCAAAGGCGTACGCACGCAGAATTGTGAAGTGGCGAGAGTCCATTTCAAAAAAGAAGGAACTTTTTAAAATTTATTTGTGTGTGATTTTTACGTTATTTGCCCGAAAATGCCTTTTTTTTTGTGTGTAACGTGAATATTTTTTTTTTTTTGCTGAAAGAGCCTCCTGACAAAATGTATTTTATTTTATTTTATTATTTTTTTTTCTGTGTGCCGGTATTTGTCTTTCTTTCTGATTTGCCTGGAGACATTGCAAACACACATACACACACACACAGGAAAGAAGGAAATTGTTGATGTATGTGGCATCAGAGAAGGTTTCGTGGTTTGATCCCGCCCTGTTGACATCGGAGCACGTGGCATCCGATATCGATGACTCTCTCGAGATCAAGGAAGTTGTCATGGAGGTGACACGCCGGCGCTTTGAAGAACAAACGCTTGCAGATTGTGCACAGAACAGTAGAAGTGTACACGCTGCTGTTAGGGCGTTTTATTGTGACGCGGAGAAGAAGGGTGTGGCGGCGGCAATTCCATCGATTGGATACCGCATGGAACGCCCAGCATGCCCCATTGACCACAACGTGGAACCCTTTGCACACGTTGTTGTGGCTGGTGGAATTTACGCCGTGGTGACGGAGCAAGTGCCACAACATTTATACTTTTTTGATCAGGAGAAAGACATTGCCATCAGTCGCCTGAAGCTTGCAAGTGATGCGAAGATGTCAGATGAATCACCGGCTGCCGTAAAGTTTTTTATCGATGAAAAAGATGCCGTCTCAGCGCTTTTTCTTGATCCACGGGGGAACTTCTGTGTGGTGCGGTGGCGATCAGGCAAGGCGGCATACTACCACATTCCTCACCGCCGTTGCCATCGACGTCATCATACTGAGGGCTGGCCCACAGAAGGCATGGAGGCTGGAGGGGATGAAGAAAGGTCTGAGGAAGATATGACGCCCCGGCGATTTCCGCTGCAGTTTTCTTCAAATGTCACCGGCATGTTACAACCATTTTACCTGGAATGCGTCGCGTGGGACCCCAATAACAAGAGTGATACGACAACAGGTGATATTATTCTTGGCTCCAGCAGTGGTGGAGTCCTTCTTGCGTGCCGTTTGGAGACCCACGGCATCTTTGAAGCCCGTAAATTGTACCAATTTCCACAACCATACAGCACCCACCCTATTGACAGCGTGGCGTACATGGTAGATTCACAATCGCCTGAACACACACGTCACCATGTGGTGTTTATTGCTCAGAATAGTCGTTTATTTGTTTTTTCTTCGCTATGGGGACAGGGTGGTAGACTTGAGGCCGCATTTGATACAAACCCAATGAATTGCAAGAACGTTGTGCCACGCTCCAATTCTGCAACCTTATACCCTGGTTTATCGTTGTCATGTGCTGGGTTGAGTGGCGGTAGTTTGATGAATTACATCAGTATCAACAAAGAGGCGTCTACGAAGACGATGATGACGACGACGGCGAATATTACTACTGCAACAACCACAAATGCTGTCACCCCTTCCCCTGTTTTATCTTCCTCTTCAATTGGGTGCCGTCACAGGGCTCTCTCAAGCACCGTCGCTCATGTAGACACGAAAGTCACACATGCCTCTCCGGATGCTTCGATGCCGCGTCTTTTTTCACAAGTGGCTATCCTGGATCCCCGCGAGTTGATTCCCACGAAGTCATCATCATTACGTGTGCCGACAGCAGAAGGAGGAGGGGAAGCCAATAAAGATCATGACGCCAAACGGAATTCTGTACCCGGGGCTGACGCGGACAAACTTCCACATGTTTTTTTTTGGCAGTACGGTGATACTCTAACGCATGGTGTTATCATGTTGACGGACCCAGTGAGTACATTGACAGAGGAGGCTTCTTTAGCAGCGCTTTCGCCTTCTCTGCTGCAAAAAAACAAGGGATTTGGTTCCTCGGCACTGCGGCCAACAGGTCTTCCGCCTCCACCTAATGCGCGTTTGCCTTTGAACCTGTGGCAAAGTCTATTGCCCATTGGTATTCTCAGCGTGGTGGATCTTGGCCGGCTTCTGCGAGAATTCTCTGCGCTTCTGCAGCCACAAAAAGGGGGCGCGACGCAAAGACCACCGATGTTTCGTTTTATGTCCGCCAGAAGAGAAAAAAATTTGACAACCGAAAACTTACCACCACGACCTCTTGGAGTGGGTGACATTGAGAGGCTCTTATTAATTCGCCACGGTGTGCAATACGGATGTGGGGGGCGTTTTATTTTGCCCAGACTCCCGGCAAGTCGCTTGGCTGCAGGCGAGTTGATTCTTCCAAAGGCGGTGGAGATTCGAACGAGAGAGAAGGAGCCACAGAGCGCGGAGAGCCTTGTCTCCTTTGCGATGGGGTATGGCCACTTGTTGCTCACCACGACACGCGCCGTGTACGCCTTTTGTCACCTTGCGGCATTGCCTTTGCCGCAGGAGTCATTTCAATGGAAGAATTCCCTTGTATTTACTCGGGGGCTTGCAACCCCAACAGTGGGAAACACAGCTGCAGGAGCTTGCGAGAATCATGCGATGATGGCATTCTGTT
>NW_001849488.1:8138-9393 GCF_000209065.1 Trypanosoma cruzi
GTCGTCGTCGTCGTGCGCATACGTTGCACAGCTAATGGATGCCGTCAATTCTATCAACGTTGTTGCCATGAATAAGATCACCTCTGAGAATACCGAGACGGAGGGCACACAAGGAGGAGAGGCACGGACGATGGAGTTGAACAGTCAACAGATGACGTTGCCGCAGTATGTTTCCTGGCGACCCCGAGTTCCGTTGCAGCCGGTAAGTCTCCGCACACCGCCGGGCCCAGAAAGTCCTTTAAGTCCTATGTCGGTTATTCCTTCCCGCAGCAGCGAGTCTTTGTCATCTTTTTTTACAACATCTTATAAACTGCCCTTGGGATGCACCAACGACGAGCTTCAATTTGAGGAGTGGATCAGGAATCATAAGGATAAGGTGGTAAATATTCCACACATGGGTACACTGGGAGGACACGTAGAGGCGGGACTACGTACGATGTTACATTACGACACGGACTTTTTGTACGGCATGGCGCTACGAATTGCTGCCTGTTCTTCCTTGGAAAGGGAGAGATGTGATCTACTGCCGCGTGTTCGGCATGTGTACGCAAAGCGGCTATTTCGTCAAGGCCGTTTTCTTGAGGCGGCAGCCCAGCACGGACTGGCAATGGAGGGCCCACCGTATTTGAATACACTGCTGCTGGAGTTTTCACGGGTCGCGACGGATGACATGGAACCGCTTATTCTTTTTTTAATCTTACGGCTGCGCGGGTATGAGGGACAGAAATCGAATGGTGAAACATGTAGCCTGGAGTTAACTTGCCTCACAACATGGCTTGTCTCCCTACTTCTTGAGCGTTGCAATCAAATTAGGAAGGAACGACAAGGCAACGGGGAATGTTCTGGCTTGCCTGCATCGGTAACCGTGTCTGTGGCCAATCCTGCCATTGTCACCTCGTCAGTGGGCGCAGAGAAGGTAGTGGGTGAAAATCGACGTTCTCTCGAGATGACGGCATATCTTCGCCGCAAGTATAATTTGAATAATCCACGGCAGTTGCTGGATCAAATCTTTGTACGATACGGTGCATTTGTGCAGTGGAAAGCGATTTGCGCAGCCGTCTTTGGCATAGCGAGTGCCGAACTGGCCATTTTAATTTGCGAACGATTGGGTCATCATGGGGAGGTACTTTCGCGCCTTTTCCTGCAGCAGGAACGGCAACTGGATGGACTTGTATGTCTTGAAAGAAATGGAACTGGAGTTTGCGCTTCTGCCTTGACAAAACACACACGTCAGCAACAACACTTTTAAAAGAAG
>NW_001849488.1:9493-11283 GCF_000209065.1 Trypanosoma cruzi
AATGTCACATCGACTTGAAGTATCTTATGCCTACCGTGTTTGTTTGCGGTTTGGGAGGCATGTGGGTTGTGCCTGGACTTGTTTCATCACTGGACGCTATGAGGAAGCGATACAGTTGGCGATGAAAATACGAAACGAGGAGCTTGCAATACATTTTATCCGCAGTATCAGAGGCAATAATGAGAAGGAGATTCGTCACATGCTATGGAATAGGCTTGCTACCGCAACGGCTAAGAACGGGGGTGGTGGGTCAAGACGTGCCCTGCAGCTTATTGCGGAGAGTGAGGGTGATTTGAACGTCAGTGATGTACTGCCGCATCTTTCTGGCGACGTGATGATGCAGGAGTTTCGTGAAGAACTTCTGGCGAGTGTGTCGATCTTCAGTAATACTCTGGTGAGTATCAAGCAGGCAATTGAGGTGTCTTTGAAGGACGTGGAGGCAATAAAACGAGACATGGAGAATATTCAGCGACGTCCCTTAAAGTTGCCATCGACGCAGCGTTGTGCCGTATGTGGAAAAGCCGCATTGACGCGGCCATTTGTAGCGTTTAATGGATGTCGACATGTTTACCATAAGAGGTGTTTTGATGCCTGTCGTGCAAAAATGGAGGATCAACTTCGCTCTCTTAAGGATTTGTCCACTTCACTGCCGGTGCACACAGAGGAAGAGATTGAGTGCATGCCTCTTGCAAATGTGGAGCTGGAGTGTGTGTTTTGCAGTCGCAGATATCTGCGGCTGTTTCTGACAGTTCCATTATCGAACAATATCACGAGCAGTTCACTGCGATTGCCATAGCTGTATGCTCCTTTCATTTCTGCTTATTTACATGTCTAACAGTCAAAAATTAAAAACAAGGCAAAAAAGTCTGATGGTATTATTTTCAACCACAAACAGGAGGGCAATGTTTTATCAATATTTATATTTTTTCTTTCAATATTTTTTATTTTTATTTTTTGATCTTTATCTCCGTGTGGGAAATTTATAAAATAACAATTAAGAGAGCGTGGAGTAAAGATAACAACAGCAACAACAGCGGCAAGAAGAGATAAAGAAGGGGAATATGCCTTTTCAACGTCACATTATACGGAGAGGGAGCTGCAGGAGTGGGCCTCTCTCTCTCTGCTCTCATGTGGGGTGGGCATTTCAACATCCGCGGCGGCTTCATGGGACGCAACCAACGCCGTGGCAATCGGAGGATCGCGTGGCAAATTGGTGCTGTAGGCTCTGGGGTCTTCGAGAGGGCTGCTGGGGCGATTCTCCCTCATTTCCATCACCGGCTTCGATGCCATCGTGGACATCGCCCCATAGCGGCCTCGGTCGGGAGCTGTTGAGCGAGGTCGAGTGCCAAATAAAGCTTGCGGAGGAGTTGAAGGCTGTGATGATTGGGGAAAAGGGACGGTTGCCAGAGTCCCTTGTGGAATCGGTGTGGGACATATACGAGTCCATTATTCCGCCCGATGTGGCAACGGACCTTGCCCGATATGTAACACCTACACAAGAAATTAAGTTTTTTGAGTTTATAGGGCTTTTGGCAGAACTTGACATTAATCTCGCGGACGTCAAGGCGGCGACGGAGAAATTGACCCGATGCGTCGGTGTCATTGAGACGCTCCATGCGGATGTGAAGCGGGGCGAAGAGAGGGGCGGGGAACAGGACAATAGCGCCAGCAGTAGTGAACTTGCGTCGGATGCTGCAATGCTATCGGCAAAACTAGTCACGGCAAAGAACGAGTTGCTTCGGCAGTGTGTCGCTGTAAGTCAGGCGGGATCTCCGGTACATTACCTCTGG
>NW_001849488.1:11383-25793 GCF_000209065.1 Trypanosoma cruzi
TGTGTCTTCGATAGATGGTGCGTTAGAGTTTTTGTTTAGTGATTTCTTTGCGAAGGAGTGGCTTGTGATGGAGGAGCTAACGTGGCACTCGACCCCGCCGTTGTTACTCGAAAAGGTGATTGCTGCAGAGGCTGTGCATCCCTTTTTTAGTGGCCTTGCCGACATGAAGCAGCGATTGCAGCCGACCAAGAATCGTCATCTTTTTGCCTTTTTCCATCCTGCTGTGGTGGAGGAGCCGTTAATCGCCGTTCAGGTGGCCTTAACGCGCGGGATCGCTGGCTCAGTAGATCGCATTCTTGGACGACCATCGCCCCTCGACAATCCGCAACGAGAATTAGGAGATGCATGCACTCATGACACTCGTGGTTGTAATGATGGCAGCTGTAGTGATGGGGTGGACACGGCCATATTCTACAGCATCAACTCCGCTAATTCTGCACTGCGGGGCTTTAATCTTGGCAATTTGCTTATCAAGCGCGTGGTGCGGGAGATTGAGGCGAGACTCAATGCGGAGCGGCGTGCGGAGGGTTTATCTCTGATCACAACGTTTTCCACGCTCTCGCCTATTCCCGGCTACATTCCGTGGCTGACCACACAGGTGGCCAAACTGCAGCAGGACGTTCTTGAATGCCGTGATGGTTCCTCGGCGGGGGGCTTGAAATTTTTAAATCACCGCATCTTTGGTGATTCAAAAGATGATGAGGCTTGCTTGTTTTCACAACTTCGCGAGGCCGTGCTACAATTTGTGAGTCGTCATCCGGATATCCACGCAGATCTTGCCGCACATCTCCTTCCTCAGTGCTCGAATTGCGCAACAGGAGTGGCAAACTTGTTTACCATGCGGTTTTTACTCCGCCTGTTTCAAATGCCTGAAGTTGACACAAATAGCCATCATCATCATCATCATTATCATCCTGCGTGGTGGGAGGACAGTGACCTTACACGTGCCATTGAGTTGCCGTTATTGCGTTCTGTGGCCCATTATCTCTACAAGGAGAAGCGACGAGGTCGCATTCTCGACCAAGTTGGAAATTTTCACATTTCCAACGGCGCAACAATGTGGCGACTAAATTACCTGGGCAACTGTAGCGTCGCTGGCAGCCGTGAGAGTGCTACAGTGATGGTGAACTACCTCTACAACCCAGCACGAGTGAGTGAGCAGGTGAATGCATATGAGGTTCAACGTACCGTCTCTGTTGGGGAGAAGGTCCTGCAGCACCTTGGCAAAATATGAATTTGATCAGAGTGTGGCAACGACGTTTCCTTATTTCTTTTTTCTGTGTGTGTGTGTGTGCAGAAGGGGAGGAGGCGGGTCCATCGAAGAATAGAAAAAAAAGGGTTACGAAATTCCTTCAGTGGAGTGGTGAGTGCCTCTGTAGGTGTGCGTAAAAGCGGTTTCGTTTTGCGTTTGTTGTGTTGACGGTTTTGTTTTACTTTGACAGCAGTGGGGACAATCAAAGTTAGGCGGTATGCCAACGTGGTGCGAGCCACCACACATTATAAATGCAGCAATAAAGAACTTCATCACGTTTCGCGTGAGTGTGTGTATGAGTGCGCGGAGGAGGTCTAGGGAGGCGCTAATGTTGGGAGGGAATAAATTTACTGAAGTTTTCTGGCTTCGATTGTGTGTTTCTAAAGTGTCTTTCTTCTTCCTTATTAAAAACTTTTTTGCACTGCATGCATGCGCATTTATGATCACATTGCACTTTAAAAACAAAAACAACAACAACAACGAAAAAGAGTGGAGGAGGAGGAGGAAGGAGATGTCGGAGTCACAGTCCATGCTGGAACCGATGGAGGCTGCTGCTGGCGCTGGTACCAGTACCGATTGCCTCCTGACGGGCGCGATGCCGTCGTCTACCGCCGTAATTTGCATGCCATCTGTGGGAGAGGAGCCGGGTGACGCGTCAGGAATGACGGCGGACGACGACTCTTTTCCCTCCGTCGCTCAAACAAGTAAAGGACTCGATCTTTTTTCAACTAATTGGGCCACGGCTTCTTTGAGGAGCGGTTCCAGCCCCTCCCCAAATATGGCTCAATTTCTTAAGCTGCCAAAAAACGAACTGACGAAGGAGTGCTTCGCGATGCCGGAGGCAGCCACGCAGCGGGCGGGGTTTCATGGTGGAATTTGGCGCCGCATTCAGTCCTTTTCGCCCCGGCAGGGCAGATCCCGCGATCTGAACGCACTCTCTGTTCTCGATTTGGCGACCATGGACCTTGAGCGGTTAAAGAAGTCATTTCTTGCCCATGCACAGCTTTTCAGTCGAAGCGATTTGCTTGAAATGTACAAAGTGACGAGGAATGTGGCAAGGGAGATGCGCCACGCCGAGCGTCAGGCGGAACGACAGCAAAGAAAGAAGCAAATCCATCGCACAAGCCCTCGAAGAACAACGGATTCTGCAAAGTTATCCGCGACCGCACTGAGCGATCTAGAGGAAGGTCTAGGGGGTGAGAGTGTCGCTTCCATCGCAGAAGAATCTACTACAAATGGTCTTTTGACTGAGTCCGTTCTCTTCCGCAAAGAATATTCGTCCAAAAAGACACGTCTCTTGTGCATTTGGCTGTATGATCGCCTCATGGAGCAGCAGCTTTGCGACTTTAGGAATTCGTCGTCGAGTAGGCAGTGTGACACACTGGGGGGTCATACGAACCTGGTCGCACGCTCGTTTCTTGGGTCTGGGACGAAAATGATGATGCTGAAGCTGCGGGGTCCACCAACACCCCAAAAGTTATTTGGGTTTGACATATTTGATGAACTGAGCGATCGATTGCGAGAGCGCGATCCGAGTTCCTTAATGCTTGCTGCTAATATGTCTATGGACAACCTCCCACTTCCGTTGCCGGTATTTGTTTACGTTTTCAGTCGAGCAGTTTTTCGTGCCTGCTATCTTGATCGGTTTCCGAAGGGGTCATTTAACTTTTCTTCTTCCTCTTCAGTTTCGCCGTTGTTGACAGCAGTCAACAACACTTCCCAACCTGGCACGGGTACCGCCGATGCGGCGAGAAAAGAATCCCGTACACTTGCTTTTAGTGCCGGATACAGCCGTGATGACATGGTTCAGGAAGTCTCAGTTCTTCTTGAGGAATGCCGACATGTTGTGATGCGCTTTTTCGAATTGTTTGATAGGGAGCAGCGGGGTTTTATTACATGGTCGTCATTCACTGACCTGTTGATGGAGCGGGTGGAGGTTCAACATCGTCTTATGGTGGTGAAAGAGAACTCGGAGGCCGATGTGCAGAGCGATGCAAAAGTGTTTGACGAGTATGTTTTGGAGCCCTTTCCATCTGTGATACGGCAACTTGGGTACTTGGGGGCGGTGACCGAAGTGCGTCACAGCCATTCGGCTATTATTGTGGAGGGTCAACATGACTTTGCCGTCTGGGACAGTTTTTATTCTGGCCTTATTTGGCGCAAACTGCTTGTGCGCTCGGCGGATGTTCTTTTTTCGCATCGTCAGGGTGCGCCAGATGAGTGGGATGCCGAACGGTGGGATGCAGCTGCCGACTCCGCGAGGAATTTGCAACAACAACGAAAGTTTAGTCGGCGGATTTTGCGCCATGAAGAAGGTTACAACCACAAGGATGAGTCTCAATTAAAGACGATGAAAAAATCCCGGGGTACCGAAAAAAGGGTCAACGCCGCTGAGGACAATAACTTGTCAGGAGGGACCGGCGATGGTCGCATTGATCGGCGAGCTAAGCCATCGATTGAAAGTGCTCTACAATTGTACAATGTGTCTCCCGAGTTGCCGAAGACGTATGTGACTCTCCACAATGATCTCCTTCTTCGGTTTTTTAACATTGAGCAGCACATTTGGGTGATACCCGAGTCAATTACGGTTTCCTGCACGGAGACCATCACCTCCATGGAGTGGTGCCCGAGCTCCCCAGAGGGGGATCCGACGATGAATTGGTACATGTTCCTCGGGACGCGCTCGGGAGTTGTTTTTAAAGTCGACCTTCGGGAAATTCTACGGAAGTTGCCTCTTTTAAAAAACGTTGGAGGTGATTTCATGACAACAGGCGTGGCAGCCACAAGCACCGTTTGTGAAAAGCTGGGGCCGTACATTTTACAACGTAATAAGATTCACGAGGAATTTATCACGTCCCTCTCACTTACCCCTTTGGGTATTTTGCTTTCCGCTAGCCTTGACGGGAATGTTGTTCTCAGTCGCGCGAGCAACATGACATCACTACGCTCCTTTCGTCTGATGGACGATTCCGGGGTTCGATATGCCTGCATGACACCGCTACGTAACATAATAGTGACGCTGAGTGCCACGAATCGTCTTTCCATTTGGGGGAACACCAATCAAGTTTCTTACCTTGACCTCTACGATCCCATTTCGCCGCACTACTTCCCCATCATCTCTGTCAAGGTGGATGAGAGTTTAGGGCAGCTGATCTCGGTGGACTCCAGCGGTTACGCAAAGGTTTGGAGCCTGCGGACCAATGTTACAAAAATGTCCTTTTACGCGGTCTCTGGAGCGGTTTTCTCTGCTTTTCGTCATATGTACACAGTTGAGAATGCGGTACAACAGAATGGCTATCGTCTTTTTGATGTGGATGAGAAGGAAAAGAAACGCTTTCGACCACAGGGTGATGCCAATGCTCAACATGGGACTCCAGCGATCTTACAAACCACTCTTTCAACCGTGGAGGCGGCGATGAATGCGAAAAGTTTTTATCCAGCGCGTTATGTGGCCTATGATTCGTTGTCGAAGCGATTGTTTGTTTCCGGTGCTAAAAACAACGTTGTTTGTGTATTTGTAAGTGGCTTAGGTGCGTTAAAGGCACATTCCAGTCCAATTTGCCATGTCTCTGTTTGCGAACGTAATCGTTGGGTTTTAAGCGCGTCGATTGCGGACTGTCGATTGTGGAGTTACGAAAAGGGCGCACTGTGCCTTGGCCTGAAGGCAAACAGCCTTGAGTTCGCCATGGTGCGTATGGCTCCTGTATTTGATGATGCAAGCACGAAATTCTCGACGAGTGCCGAGCTTGAGGCTGTTAGCGGGGAAACGGATTGCCACAAATTGGACGCGTGTAAAAAACCATTACCCACCGTAAGTGAGGTTATTAATGCCGTGGGCGCCCGGGCAGTCGCACAGAGAATGGAGCGTAGCGCGAAATGCCTCTCGAAGCGGATGGCATCTCCTGATGAAATGCGACGAACGGCAATGTTGTCAAGACTGGGCAAGAATGTAAACGGTGGAACTTTATCAAATACCATAGGCGACACTGCCATTGGCACCGCTACTACGGTTTCTACGGTGAGTGGGAGTACTGGCGGTGCAGGTAGTGGCAGTGGTGGTGGGGTCGGTGGTATGGGTTTTAGTGGTGGGTCTACCACAGAGAATGATTTGGTGAAGAGTCAAGGAACACTCTACCGAATTCTCTGTGTCCACATTGACATCCAGGAGCATTTTATCTTTTACGCTCTTAATAATGGTGATATTCGTGTCCATCGAACAAATTCTGGACAACTGTCAAAGACACTTGTGACGATGCCTCCTTCTACGGACCTTATTCTTGCTGCAGTGGTTCAATACCGTCACATTTTTACCTCCAACAGGCGGCCCACAGATCGAGGGTATAGCAACATCACTGAGGGCATAGAAACAGCAAGTGGAGTGGCAGGGGCGCAAATACGTGTGCACGAAATTGCCTTCATACTCCATCGTCTCTTGCATCACGAAAGGAAAATTAAGCTTCAGGAGGAGGAAAGCACTTCCATTCACAAGGAGGCCATTGGAATGATGACGACACGAGACGTGAAGGAATTGGGTGTTATGTACGCGGACGGGGTGATTCGTTTTTTCCCACTGATTGGTGGCAGTGTTCACGCACACCGCATTATTATTCCGGAGTTTCTTGTCTCGAGGGCCACATCGTACATGCAGTTGGAGAGGAATCTTCAACGAAGAATGGCGACGCCCTCGCATGAATTCTCTCAAGCGAGTGATATGGAGGAGACCCATAAACGCCAGCTGAATTTTATTGTGGAAGCGGACGCCGTGAGTTTTGTTGCTGTAAGCGAGACGTTGGAGTTTATTTGCCTTGTTCAAGTCAATGGACGCATCTCGATAATGGACATGAAGACCCAGACGGGGGCGGTTGTGCAGGTGTTTACCGTATCGGGAGAGTTGTCGGCAGTTTCTTTTCTCGGTGCGTATCCATGTTTGGTGGTGGCAGAAACACAGGGCACCGTCAGCTTTTTCCTTGTGAAAGGCGCTGCCATGCTTAATTTACTTGAGGACTTTTATAAGTCCCTTGTTTTGCACCGACGGCATCAGCGGGGTAGAAATTCCTTGTTGTTTGTTGACAAGCACCCGATGAATGACATTGACAAATACAGCAACGGTTCAACGTTGCGTATGTGGTGGTTTTGCGTCCCTGGTACCCCAACAGCACTCCACTTTGACCCCATTTACGGTGCACTGTATATTGGTACGCGTCAGGGATATTTCTCTTCCTACCTCGTGCGTAACTTGATTGTGGCATTTGATCTCCACCCCATTATTAATGTCAGCAGAGCAGGAAAATCGTTGGATCCACCCATGACCTCCACACGGCAATTCCATGACTCGAATGAGCCGCGTCTCCTCAATGTGTTGTTGGTGTTCTTTGGTATAACACCAGATCGCGTGATGCGATACCTTGAAACAGAGCGACCCTCCTCTGCGACACTTGGGCGAGAATTGAAACACACCGCAAACAGCACAGGTTACTCTGTGTCGTGGAGGGGAGCCGATTCTCCACTTTTATCCCCTGCGCCGCGTGCTAAACCAAACATTTCATCCCCCGCAGACAACGTGAGAAGCGACAGGGGCGCCGCGATGGCAAGGTTTCGGAAGGGTTCTCTTTCGTGGATCTTTGAAGCCTGTAAACCGCTGTTTTTTCCAGCATCGTCAAACATGTCAGCACGGCAGTTTCCGGAGACTGCAAATCTTCCATTTGATATTCTAACAGTGACGCTTTCGGAATTACTTGTTGGGGCTGCGATCCTCCGCCATGCACTACTAATTATGTCAATGATGTCAGACTTTTCCTCCATGAGGAAGCCGTCAATGGCGAATGCAGGCGAAAGTTTTACTTCTTTTGCCTCTTCTGCCTGCCATCATTACGCAGCTGTCTCACTTACCTTGAGTGATATACGACATATTCGGCAATGCATCGTGGAGGAAATTCGTTATCGGAATGGGTCTGTGGGGACCGGAACAGAGCGGCAGGATTCTCCGACATCTGATGGTTTACCGGGCGGGTTTTGCGAGGTGGAGGAAGAGTTTGATTTTGATATGGTGCGAGACAATTCGTATGTGATTCCAGGCACCATTGCGGACAATTGGGTGGAGTTTCTCTTTCGCAGACATGTGGTGCATTCAGTGAATGATTCCCCATTGACTTTGTTGTCACCGAGTGCCACATTGGAGCGTGCCCGTTGTGAACGCTATGAGCGTTGCAAGTTACTGCAACTTCAGTATGATTTGGAACGAGAGGCACAAAAGGAATTTGTTGGAACCTCGTGGATGAACACAACTACCCCTGGACAAGCCACAGCCATCACCGTTGACTGGAATGCGTTTATGGAAGGAACTGGAACACACCTTCTTGAGGAGGCTTTTCGCCGTCGCCGCGGTGAGGGCGCCGGCGAGGAGGACTTTTTAAATCCACTCGATGATTTTGGTGGTGTACGGTGTATTAAAACACGACGCAATGGTTTGTTGTTTGTCGGGAGTGCGAATGGCTCCGTTGCGGTCTGGACCACGTACGGTGGGGCGCGGATACAGGAACTGTGTCCAAGCATGTTACTGAAGGAGAGCCTTCGTTGCCTGGGGGGGAAATTAAAGATGCGGCTTGCCCAGGAGGTGAGTCGCGTAAGACGACGCCGACAAAGAGAGGCCTATGCGACCTCATCTCACAACGCGAAGGATCACGACACAATGTTGCGTAACTTGAATGTAAAGTACAAGGCGGCCATGATGAGAAACGAGATGGTTCGGGAGGGCATTTTGGGAAACAGCATCACTGAATTCGGAGGCTCGAGTAATGAAACCATGTCATCGTTGAGCACCAACGAGAGACAGCAAAAAATTCAACGTACTTTTCCGAAAAAAACTTCCTCAGTTCAACTGACAACCGACATTGAAAGGACACGTTCACGGCTTGTGAAGGAAAAGGAGGTTCTTTTGGCATTACTGAATACTACCCCAAGTGAAGCTTCGGAGAGGGGCATTCTAATGGAGGATCTATACTTCTTGCCCATGCACACGACAATGTTATCAGAGCTTGAAGAGTTTGATTTGGTTGCGTATGATCTTGCTGTCGATATTGCCGTGAGACGTCTTGAGCAGGAGCTTTGCCCTGGAGCTTTTGCGGATGATGCAGGGAATGTATCTATGGCAGGCAGTAGACATGGCAGCGTCTCCGATACCCATCCTACCGGCCTTGGTGATGAAGCCAATTTTAACACTATGCAAATGGGCTCTGCTCAGTGGGGCGGCAGTTTTTTCGGAGGAGAATTTGGAGGTGAATCGATGCAGGAGGACTTACACTCATTTTTAATTGCGGCACACGAGAAACTACAATCCGCCTTTTACGCAGAGGAGCTGTCGTATATGCGTTGGAAGGCGGCCGCCTCTTATTCCAATTTGCCCAAACTGGGTACTAGGCGTCGAAGGATGAACGGAGGAGGATCCCTCACATGTATGGAGTGGCAACGCTCCATTTTTAACCAATACACCGCGGATCTTTCACAGACCAGTAGCATGTCGTGGAATTTGCCACACGAGCGGAATCTTCCTTCGTACGCGCGGCCTGGAAGATGTTTAGGGCCTGGTGTCATTACGGTTGGACTCTCCACGCGACAGGAAAGGCGTCTTAAGGGCTGTTTTGGGTTGGAGCTGGAGCGCATGGCGAAAGAGTCACGTTGGCATACTGCGGATGAAGCAATAGAGAGCATTTCGGGACAAAGTAAAGGATTGTTGCCGGTCGAGTCACTTGCTGGGCTTTCAAGATCTCTTGCGCAACGGCCATCGAGGAATACAAGGGTGAATTGCCCCGTGGAAACATTCCCCACAGGAAAAAAAGAAAAGAAGTGGGAGGCACAGCAACAGAAAACCACCAGGGCGGTTTTAGAACCCGTTTTGCTCCTGGTAACTAGCCGAGAAAATGATAGCAGTAGAGACAGCAATAGTAATGATTATTCTCGGCGGCAATCGGGCGATTTACGCTCACCTGCTGAGGTTTCTTTGGTTTTGAGCGGAGTGGACAAAAAGCGGAGGCCGGATGAAGAGAGCGGCGGAACAAAGGAGCGATACTTCTTTTTTCTCACCGAGGAAAATGCGGGATTATCTTCGGTGGAGGGGTCATCACTGACGCCTCCCGCAGTCTTGTCGCCCGCGGGCTCGGGATTTCGTCAGGCATTCCGACCTGCACCGAGAAGAACCTCAACTTCTATCTTCTCCGCACGTACGGAAGACGATGATAGTTCTGACGCTGCGCCCGGGGTGTTGATGCAGTGGCAGTTGCACAAAAAGGACCATTCGCATCGGGCCAAGCTTTCCCGGACTGGCCGCGTGGCGGCAACGCAATCAGGATGTCAACCAATAGTCAAACTCGGCAAAAAATCCTTTTTTGCCTCCCGTGACGGTGCCGATCTCCATGTGGGGACGTCTCAAGGCGCCTCCTGTTCACGAAGTCCCATTGGTGTTCGACTGGACTTATCGGATCCACTCATGTTTCCCATTTCGTTTCAAGGGGGCAGCAGTCAAACAAAGGTTGGCTTGGGCCCACACAGTGACCGTGCGCAAACTCCCGAGAGTTTCCTGCTGCCGCTTTTGAGTTCCGGTGGCGGGCGGGATTCACCAGCAACGCAGAGGGCGGAGTCACCTCTGTCACAGAGAAGGCAGAAAAATGGGGTGGCGAACAAGCGCAAGTCACGACGTGGATGAGTAGGAGTGTGTGAAACACTGGAAAAACAAATAATATCGGCGAGCAGCAGGGGGGGGGGGGGGGAGCCACAACGTACGGGCGAGTTTTGTTCTTCTTGGGCGTCTTTAATAATTTCACACATGATATGTACAAAAAAAGAAAAAACAGAGAGTGTTGAGAAAAGTCACGGAAAAATCCAAAGAAGAAGAGCAAGAAAACACCCCCCTTCCCCCCCAGTTAAGTATTGTTGGTTTTATACCCTTTCAGGTGATTTTTTTATTTTTATTATTTCGGATTTTATCCGTTTTAGTCTTTTTTTCTTTTTCTTCTCTTTATTCCCATATATATATATATATATATATATAAATGTATTCATGCATCTCTGTGCCACCTTGCATTTCTATGAACCGCTACAACTGGGAGTCGCCGTATGTCCTTGAGGTCGCTGGCATGTTGTCTGCTTTGCACAGTGAAGGATGTGGTGGTTAGCAGGGAAGAAGAGAGAAGGAGTGAGTGTGTGAGAATGGCTGGAAAAAATCGTAACAAAAAGCAGCGATGTGTACTTGCATGTATGTATGTATTTGTGAGTGTTGTTTACTTTGTTCATTTCGCTTCTTTTTTTTTTTTTTTTTCCTTTTGCTGAATTTTTATACTTATTTAATTATACGCCTATGTTTTGATGGCTTCTTTTTTTTTTTTTCTTTGCTGTAAATATTTGCTTGTAGAGAAACCCTTTTTTTTTTTTTTATCTCCTCATTTCTCTCTCTCTCTCTCTGTGTGTGTGTGCGGTGCATTTATTTTATTTAATTTATTTTTTTTTTTTTTACTTCGGCTCCGGCCCGGTGCGCCGTGAGGGAATCCACACACAACGGGGGAAGCCTTGACGTCTCTTTTTTTTTTTTTTCTCTTTTTTTTTTTTTTTCTTTTTTTTTTTTTTCCCGGGGAAAAAGCGACGTTCAAAAGAAAAAAAAGAAAAGGGTTGGAGTCGGCAGAGAAGGAAGAAAGAAGGACAAAAGTAAAAAGGGGGGGGGGGGAGGAGAAAAAAGGAGGAGAAGACCAGCTTTTGTTTTCTCTTTTCTTTTTTTTTTTTCTTTTCTCTCTGTGTGTGTGTTTGACGCGTGTCAGCCTGTCCGCGATTGAGACTGCACACGAAAAAAAAAAAAAAAAAGAAAATTCAGTTTTTTTTTTTTTTTTTTGCGGCAGTCACGGGAGGAACGGAGGCTGGTGTCGTGCGCGAGTGACTGGGAAGGGTGCACCGCAGGGGATTTCTCGTACTGCGCTCCCCCCCCTCTCTCCCACAGGCACACGCATACACACATTACGGTCTGAAAGGCAGAAAAGAGGCATTACGCACGCAGAAAGGGGCTTGGGCGCTTACAGGGCGATACGGAGTGAAGTACACACACACAAAAAAAAACACATTTGGCCACGACAGCGCAAGAAACGGAAGAAACGACAAAAAACAAACAAACAAACAAACAAGCAAATACGGAAAAAGGAGGACTTGAAAGCAAAAAAGCAAACAACGGAACATCTACGAGTCCCAATTTCCTGGATATATATACATATACGTATACGCGCACACATATAAACACACATACACCCACGTATTTATTGCCCTTGCGATATATATACATATAGGCTTTATTTACAGGTCAGCGCCTAAGAAGGGGCTCGTTAGGAAGAAGAATAATAACATTCTTTGGAGGTGAAGTGGACATGACAGGGTGTATGTCTGCGTGTGATATGGACGCGTTTTCTTTCTTTGTGCGAAGTGAAGAGAAAGGGGGCACAGAATGCATGTCAAAAAGAAGTTATCGAAGCCCCCTCGTGTTGGCTTCTGGGGTAGGGAAATATGGAATAATATACCCCGACTCCGAATGCCTCATTGCGGATGCGTTTCAGTTTTGTGACAAACCGAGAAAACAGGCAGAAGTGATGAATGCGGGTGAATGCGGTCAAATAAACACTGGAGGAGAGATGATGTTAAAACCGTGGGCAAATCTACAGGAGTTGATTCCCCCACCGACTGTGCGCCTCTCCCGCCAATTGCTTGGCCGAGGCCGGCAAGCTGCAGTGTGGCTTTGCGAGGACACCAGGCGTTCCGGGGTATACTATGCGGTGAAGACGATTGAGATGCCATTCTCGACATCTATTCCAGTGCACCAGATAGTCAAAATGCTGAACCGCGCCCCTGATGGCCGGATGAATTTGCCCTACACCACATCTCCTCAGAAAATTGTAATGGAGGTCGGTCTTGAGGAGGAGGCACGCCTTATGCATGGACTTCGTCACTCTGGTCTTGTACAGCTGCATGGAGTGGATACGGAAATTGGGAACGAGGGCATTGCTGTTTGCCGACTTTATTTGGAATACATGTCATGTGGTTCGCTCTTGTCGTTTGTCCGTCAGCACTATGAGGCAGGGCGATTGCGTGAACGAGCATTGCGCTGGTTTCTAAAGCCCATTGTTGAAGGTCTTTGCTACATGCATGCAAATGATGTGGTGCACCTGGACGTGAAAGCGGAGAACATTTTGGTCAAGTGGGCCGATGAACATGGGGACGAGTGTAGGGATTGTATCAACTCCCCGCGTCGTTTTCCTGTGACAAAGTTGGGGGACTTTGGCTGCGCACGCTACATTGGCAGGAAAGCTTCCACCTATAGTAGTAATACGAACAACAGGAACAGGTACAATACACGGGCCTTAGGGCAACGATACGGTGAAATGCCTTCTGGTACCCCCGGGTTCATGGCACCGGAAGTTGTTTTACAGCCTCATACTACGTCCGATGCGTGCAGCCCGGCAGCAGATATATGGTCACTTGGTTGCACCATTCTACAACTCCTATACGGCGCGCTTCCTGTACATTCCGAATTAAACGTTGCCGCTATCCTTTTTGAAACTGCCATGCATCCTGAGAAAATTCATCGTTTTATTCCACCCGCTAGGATTGAATCTGACACGTCTAGTGTGATGACATCCATGCCCTTAACGAAGTGTCGTGAGGATGTCTTCATTTCCATGACGTTACGGCATTTGCTTCTGCAGTGCCTGCAGCCGGACGCCAGTAAACGTGCGACCGCGGCGCAACTATTGCAGCACCCATTCTTCCAGCAACATTGCAACTCTGCGGATGCCGCTGAGGGTCTTCTTGACCCGCATCTTTTTGATGTTTACAGCAGTCAATGCGGTTTTCAGAATGAAAGTTTTTTGTGTGGGACTTCAGGAAGCCTCATCAGCACGCACATCGATGGTCTTTCGATCAGCGATTGGAGCGACGACGAAGAAGACGACACCGATGACGATATGATGATCGATCGCTAACGTGCGTGTTGCTGCCTTTGGCCGCCAGCGCTATATATATATTACGTTGACCCTTTTTTTTCTTCTTTTTTCCATTCCTACAAACACTTCTTCTTCTTTCTTTTTTTTTTTTGGGGAGGGGGGGGGGCTGCAACAGAAGGATTTTTATATGCCTCCACGTTATTTGACGCATGGCGGCTTTTTCTTTCTTTCTTTCTTTCTTTTTTTTTGTTCTTATGAGCAGCTGAATTTAATGTAAGGAAGACGTTGCAGCCTTCAATTACTCTTCCCTTTTCTTTTTTTTTCCTTTTTTTTATGCCTTTTCTCTCTTTTTTTTTTTTCCTTTTTTTGCTTCTTCATTCCATGTTAGTTTCTGTTTTTTTTTTTTTTTTTTTTTTTTTTTTATATAACCCACGGTCAATACTTATATTTATTTATTTATTTATATATTTTGCTTTTCCACCCTTCTCTCGCGAAAAGAGGACCGTTTTTTTTTTTTTTTTTGTATTCGGTTGGGGTGATGGAGTGAGTGTGCATGCGTGTTGCCTTGCATTCTGTGCCCCCCTCCTCTCCCTGTGTGTCTGCGTGCATGGCCGCCAGCGAATGGGGTGCGGAATGGGGGTAAAACAAACGAAACAACAAACAAACAAAAAACAAAAATAACGGGAGGAGGCGACACGACTGGAGCGAAGTACGGCAGCACGCATGCAGGTGTGAGGAAGCATGAAAAAAAAAAAAAAAAAAAAAATAAATTTAAAACCGTCTCCCTCATGTCTTTTTTTTTTTTTCACTTTTTTTGTTATTTTAGAAGCCATACGGGCTGTGCGAGGGAGGGAGGGGAAATGAAACGTGAGTGTTGCTCTTATGAAATGCGGTGCGTGATTATGACGCGAATTGCAGTAACGCTGGACTCCGCACTTTCTTTTCTTTTCTTTTCTTTATTTATTTGTTTGATTGCTGTACTTTCTCTCCCTTTCTTTGTGTGTGTGTGTGTGTGTGGTGTTGGGATTATCCTTCTGTCTGCATGGCCGGACTGTGTATTGTATGAATCATGCATTGCCTCTGCGTGTGTGTTTTTATACACATATGGGGCAGGTGTGTGTGTGTGTGTGTGTGCATGTGTGGGTTAAAGAAACGGGAGGGATGTGACTGCAAGGCTCCGCCTGCGTCCATA
>NW_001849488.1:25893-31188 GCF_000209065.1 Trypanosoma cruzi
CTTTTTTTTTTTTTTTTTTTTTAGAGGCAATGGTTGCTTCATTGCAAATGGTACCCAATCCCCCTTTCCCCTTTTCCCTTTTCTTTGTTTTTTTTTTTTGTATCTTTCTTTCAACGATATACATGTGTCATTTTTACCTGCCCACACACACACACACACACACACACACGTACGCATGTAGGCATGTACGCATGTACGCATGTAGGCATGTACGCATGTACGCATGTAGGCATGTACGCATGTATATGATGCATACGATGTGATTTTGTAATCATAGAGGTGTGGTGTAAGTTGTGGCTTAATTGGGTTGTGAAGGTGCATACTTATTTTTATCTGTGGGCTTAAACATACACATTTATATCTACCTATATGTATGTATGTATGTATTACCACAGTTGTTATATACCGGCTCTCTGTACTATTGTTTTTTTTTTTTTTTTTTTATGGACACGGGGGGAGAGAGAGAGAGAGGAGGAAAAGAAAGGGAGGCGGAATATTAAAGAAAAAAGAAAAAAATATTTATTTATAAAAAAGGCAAAAACAAGCAGGCAAAAAAAAAAACAAAAACAAACAAAACACGCATGCCGACCAGTTTTATTTACAAGGGAGCCGATAGGCGTCTTTTTTTTTTTTTTTTTCCTCCTCTTTCTGTTCTGCCCTTGCGGTTGTTTGTTTGTTTGTTTTTGTGTGCGTCGTTCCGCCGCCCTCGGACCGTCGATCCGTCACCGTCCGAGTGTTAATTTGGACGGCTATTCGCCTCCGCGTCAGCGAGCGGCGCAGAAGACACCCCAAAAGAAGGGAGCCGCCGGTGGGGGAGTTGGCGGAAAACACATAAATACATACATGCATACATGCAGGCAAAAATAAATAAAGAGGAGGGTGTGTGTGTGTGTGTGGGAGGGGGGAAAGGCACGAGACTTTCTTTCTTTTTCGCTTATGTGCGAGGGATTTTGTATTTCTCTGTAGATACTTGTGTACATCAGTACTGCTGTTACCACAGGACTGTTTCTTTCTTTCTTTTTTTTTTTTTTTTTTGCCTTTGTTTGTTTGTTGTTTCCGCAGTTAAATTTTGTTTCGTATTCCCTGTGACATGCCTAAATGCATGTTGACACATAAGTACATACGTACACATTCACTTATATGATTTCTGTTTTCTATGATAAATAAATAAATATATATATATATATATTTTGTATGCATTTATGCACACCTGCACAGTCGTTTATATATTATATTATGTTATATTATGTTATATTATGTTATTTTATTTATTTATTTTTTGTTTTTGTTCTTGGTATTCTTTCCTGTATTATTTTTATTTTTATTTTTTTATTTTTTTATTTTTTGGGACTTTTACAAGCCTCAGTATATTATCTCTGTGGGATATATATATCGGTAGTTACGTGTGGGTTAAAAGTGATGGGATCACACGAGGGGAGGACACATCCAGCTGCCTTTCTTTTATTATATGTACGTACGTGTATGTACGCATTTGTTTTTGGTGGCAAAACAAAATTGGGGCGGAAAGAAACAAAAAAAAAAGCCGAAAATAATAAATAAATAAATAAATAATAATAATAAAAGGAAGGCAGCTGGTGTCGATAAAATATATAGAGAGAAAGGGAGTTGCAGAGAAGTGGGGAAGTTAAACTTTGCTTTTTGATCTTTACGCTCTTATTATTATTATTTTTCGTTTGTGTGAGTGAGTGATGCCTCTTGTTTTTGAGTTTAAATAAATAAATATATTTATCTTTATTTGCGGTGCTCTGTGTGTTTGTATCCCCGTGTCTGCGATTGCCTGCGGCTGACGGCAATGACTGCTGCCGCTGCTGTCAAAATATGCACCGGTACTTCTTTTGGGGTCCTGGTGGGAAGACGAATTTCATTCATGCGGCGGTGCGGAGAGGTCGGGTTTGGATGCATGAAGTTACGTTCAGGCACGGAAAGAAAAGCCGAAGAAAAGAACAGAACAGAACAGAACAAGAAGGGAGGAAGGACACCTGTAATCGACGATAATAATTAAACGACTGTGTTTTAATATTACTTTTATACAAATTTATGAGTTTGTGGTTTAATCTTCATTTGTTCATTTGTTCGTTTTTTTATTTTTCTTTTTTCTTTTTTGAATTTTTATGGGGATTTAAACCTCTTTTTTTTTTTTTTTTTTCGTGTACATCCACATGTATTCCATTGCCTCCCCCCCTCCCGCCCCTTCTCCTGCCTGCACACCCTTCTTTCACTCCTTGTGTATGCGCGGCAGAAGAGTGTGAGTGAGTGGGTTTGTGTGTGTTTGGTTGCGTGTACGAAGAGCGGCATGTGGTCATGGGTGCATGCAGGGAATCACCATTATTATGTGTGCATATTATTTATTATTTTCTGTCGCACTGCCATTGGAGGGAAAGAGAGAGTGAGTGAGTGAGAGAGCGGCGATGAGCGCTTAAGTGGGGGGGGGGAATATAAAAGATGTCATTAATTATACATACGTATACACTTATATATATTTCTTTATTACTATTATTTATTGTTTCATTGGTGAAAAGATGGAGAGGGGAGGAGATGAAAGAGGAAAACGAGTGCTTTTCCATTTCCCGCCACACACATACAATGAAAGGGAAATAATCGTGGGAGTGATGGTGATACAAAGATTTGGGGCAAGTTGTTTGGCGTGTTTATATTGTGTTTGGCCAAAAGAGTTGGAAAAACTGGGAGTAGGCATGGCTTGTGGCCGACATGATTCCCCGGCTGGATCTTGTTGTTTTGTTTCTTCTTCTTTTTCCTTTTATTTATTAAAAAAAAAAAAATTTTTTTATTATTATGATTGACATAACATTCACCCTTCCAAGGCGTGTGGGACAGGAACGGGGAATAGTTTTGTTTTTTGTGCAGTGACCTGCGGAAGTAAAAGTAAGCCGCCAACACCAAGAAAGAGTGAAACGGAGGAAAATTAAATAAATAAATAAATATCCATACACGCATACATACCGACAGACATATTTGTGTGGTGCCTTCCGCATAACGGAGAGAAGTGGAGGCCGCAAGCAGAGCGGACGACGGCAGAAGAGCGGGAAAGGGATTTATTAAACAAATTCGGTTGGCTCGGCGGGAGAGAGGGAAGGCGGGGGCTGAAGGATGCCGTTGTCTCTGACACGCCAGGCGGCTCAGCAGTCGGACGATGTGAGGCAAACTGAGGAGGAATTAGTGCCACGCAGGGTGGTGACACTTCATCTGCGTCCTGCAACCGCGGAGAACGAGGAGGATCGCATGCGTCGTGTTTCGTGGGAAAGAAATGTACGGGAAAATAGAAACCAGCGCGTCAGTAAAAGTTGCTGTGTTTTTCATAAAAAAAAACTTTTTGGGGAGAGCAGCAGCGATGAAAGTAGTAGTAGTAGCAGCAGCAGCAGCGGTGACGAAAGCGGCGGTGTTATTGGTGACAACGACCAACAGAGAGGAGGTGATGCTCACCATTACGGCCGTCATGGAAGCCATGAGGGCGATCCTGCTGCTTGCCAGCACGGTGATAATCGCCACCACCGCCATAAACATCCACCTTGCACAAAGGAGCATTGTTACTGCGGAACGCGGTTTCATTAAGCATCACTGTGGAGTAACGCGACGGAAAAAGAAGAAAAAGAAGAAAAAAAACGAACATGGAAAATAAAGAGAAGAAAACAAGACAGACAGGAAAGAAGGTCTTTAAGGGAATGGGTGTGGTGTAAGGAAGGGATGGTGATGGTGATCGGGAGTAATGATGTTAATATTACTGATATTGATGCTTGGGAATTATAACAAAGAGAAGAGAACGATGGGGAGGCCAGGGTACATTGAATGTGTATCCATGAAATGTGTATATACTAATATCTATATCTATATATATATTTGCCTGCGTTGTGTTGTGTGTTTGTGTGTGCGTTTGGATCTATTCAATTATTTTGAGAACTTGCGGACTTTGAACCAATATATATATATATATATATATATATATATATATATATATATATATATATATATATATATATATATATATATATATATTTGTCTTTCTTTCTTCCTTGGCGGGTTATTTCGCAATCACTCCTTTTTTCTTTCTTTTCTTTTTTTAAAACTATTAGAACCATATTTTTATTTGGGAGGATTGTGTTTTGATTTTGTGGCAGTTGGTGCTTCACGATGCTGAGGGAGGGGAGTCTCACTGCGTCTCCTCAAGGACTGTCGGGTCCATCGCCAGTGTTATTGTCAGCATCGCGACAGCTGCTGTTGCATTATTCTCCGAATGAAATGGATTCACCAGCGAAGAAGTTGGAGACAGCCAGCAGTCTTCACTCCAGCATCACAGAATTCATGCGCAGCCCCATGCTTGTTATTCAAAATCCTGACTTTATGAAAACGACAGAAAAGTCTCCAACTACACACGGTGATGAAAATTTATTACACGACGTGGAGGAACTGCGCCGCCTTGTTGGGACGACGCAGGAGGAGGTTTGTGCGCTGCGCCGCGCGGTGGCAGAGCTAGAGGCTGAGATACACACCAATAAGAAGGAATTGTTAATGCGGCTTTATTCCGACTTGTCGACGCCACCACCAACTGGATTGGAAGATAAAGATGCTGGTGGCGCGGGTGTGGAAGTAGACCAGCTGCTCGCATCTTTGCGAAACCAATTACTCAGTCAAGTACGGGAGTTGGAGGAGCAGGCAACGCTGTGCAGATTAAATAACACCGCAAAGGAGGAGGCACTTCGCTCTCTTTACGCCAGTATTCTCGCCGAAGAAAAGAATAATGAAGCGCGTAAAACGGAAATTCAGGCAGGGGAGTCGGTGTGTCATACGCTGCGACTGAAGCTGCAGGAGGCTCAGCGGCGTGTGTGGGATTACCGACGGCGTGAGGCGTTTGTTTCTGCCGCCGAGAAGAAGTATTTGGAGCAAATGGAGAAAATTCATACTTTGCGAGAGGAGGTGAGGGCGTGCGGGTTGCACCTTCCGGTGTTTGGGGCAGGAGGTGATAAGACGGGATCTGTTATTCCGACATGCAATCGATTTTGTTGGGAGCGGCGCTGCGTTGGGCGACAAAATGCAGTTAAGCCACCACTGTTGTTGGAAGCGGGCGGTGTTTCTTCCGACAGGACGGGAAGGGATTGGAATGAAGGAAGAGAGGAGGGCGACCCGAACGCCATTGTGTCACGTGTTTTTGCCTTTCCTCCAGGCGTCTTGTACGCGTTGCAACTTGCCATGTCGGGCGACAAAGGAGACCGCTCTACTGAGAAGGAGGGCGCTGATGATAATGAGTACATGAGTCATCGA
>NW_001849488.1:31288-34541 GCF_000209065.1 Trypanosoma cruzi
CCCCAGAGGAACAAGAGGGAACTGAAAGGAAAAGGGGATCCAGCGCTACGAGGGATGGGGTGAAGGTGATCATTCGTGGACGGCGGTGGGCTGTCCACCAGTTTCAGAAGGAGCTTGAAGCTGCCATGGCGACGTTGGAATTGTCTGATGGAACAAAGGTGTATTTTTTTGACTCCACATCACCAGACGGGGTGTAGACAGCTGTTGTTGCTTCTGAAAGCAACGATCGTGACACGGCATCCTTGTGTCTACGCTACCGCCATTCCGATGAACTTTCCATCAGACCTTGGAGGACGACAGCAGAGTTGGCACAACGGCATGCCCTGTTGAACTCCTCGTGTCTGCTGGAACACAACAACAGTAGTTGAAAATATTACAGGCAAGATTATCGTAAATTATTACCAAGTAGACCGCGCAATCTCTAGTGCGTACAAGACAATAAGTAGAGGTACCGTGTGAGTGTGAGAGAGAGAAAGCGAGTGTGTGTGCTTCAATGTATCGGTGAGTGAATTGGAGATGTCGGTGAAATTCTTTATCCACCTCGCTACCATCTCCTCCCCGCAGCAACGGTCTTGGGAAGAGGAGGCGGACAGAGAACGGAGGGCACAGCGTGACTCTCAGTTGGAGGGACTCAGCACCACAGACGAGGCTAGTAAGGAAGGTCGATGAAGTGACAACGTGACGACAAGATCATCTTGGCTCTTTCCAACCCAAACGTAAACACCCCCACACACCCACACACACACACCCACTTTCTTTAAGCCTGAGATGAGGTCGTGTCCTTTTATTTTTAATTTTACTGTTTTTTGCCCTTTTGACAATTTTATGCTTTATTCCCTTTTTTTCTCCTTTGATCTTTGAGGAATGTAATTCTGCCATCCCTTCCATCTTCTCTTAATTTGACAGCAAATATATATTTTAAAACCTTTGCCGCTATAAAGGCGAGAGTGGAAGATAGGCAGGAATGGGGGGAGTCGCTTTTTTCGCTGTGCCCACACCTCTGTTGGCCGCGGCATCCCTTGTGCTCGGTGTAGCAATAGGTGCCACGGCTGCCCTTACGTACATCAATAGGACCAACAGGAGGGAGTTCTCACCGCGGCGCCGGTCTTTACGGCATGCGGGGTTCGCATCTTTTTTTTCCAATGATGATGGGAAGGATGGCGCCGCGTCATCCAGTAAAAGGCATTTGCAGCAGGAGGAAATTATTGGCGGGCAGAAGCGGCGAGTTTCGCGGCGCTTGAATTCAGGGGTCGATTTACATCCCGGTTTGTTTTCGATGAAGTCGTATGCAGCACAGAGGATAGGTCAAAACTCTCGCAGCAGCTCCATTAGTTTAATTCTGAAGTCATGCTTAGGCGCGGAAAGTCTGGGCACTGAGTCGCAGGAGGATCGAGATGAAGGTGACGCGGAGGAGAGGAAAGAGGAGAACGACTCCGAATTTCCCATTTCCGCGGTCGGGTCGGAGGAGGAAGGCACGAGAGCGTTTCTACCGAGTACTAAGGGCTCTGGGAAGAAGAAGGGAGGAAATGTACAAAATGTGTTTTTTACCTCAGGCGAAGCGGAATTTAGCAGCCTCAGCACATTGGAGGGCCTTTTCTCTGAGGACGACGCGTCATCGCAGGACAACAACGAGGAAGAAGGGCAGCAGGAAGAACAGCACAGTAATAATCCCAAACAAAATGAAGATGCATGCACGACGAAGCAGGAGGAGACCGCAACAGGGTGTCTTGGACGTTCAGGTCGATCTTACTCGGTGAACTGTATTTTGGATAGGACAGCCTTCAGCGGTCTGGATTTTCCCGGTGGAAGTAAGCGTCTTGGCGCATCACAGAATGACGCCGTTTTCTCTAAACGCCATTTTTATCATACCCACAGCGGTGCGATCATCACACGACTGCCCTCTGTGGCAGCGGTTCGATGTCGTTCAATATTGCAGCTTCTGCATCCACCATCTTCAACCCACAAGGATGAAAGTACCGAGGAGGATGGCAACCTGTCGCAGTTGACACAGTCCATTCGCTCCACCAGGAGCCTTATGGATGATCCCATCTATCGTGTAGTTATCACTGGCGGGCCATGCAGCGGGAAGACATCATGTTTATCATACCTTCGTCGGGTGTTTGAGAAACTTAACTTTAATGTATTCTGTGTACCCGAAGTTGCAACCCTGTTGCATAGTGGGGGCGTTAATTTAATACTTAGTACCAGCGAGGAGCGTATCACACAACAGCGCGTTATTCTTCAGATGATGATGATGTTGGAGGATGCCTTTTACGAGTTGGCATCGATGCGCTCTCGACCATCTTTGATTCTCTATGATCGTGGCACAATGGACGGTAGTGCCTATTGCTCGGACGAGGAGTGGGACGCCATTCTTAAGATAACGGGGTATACGAATGAGGAGTTAAGCGATGCACGGTATGATGCAGTTGTCCATTTGGTAACGGCAGCCATTGGTGCCGAGCAGTTTTACACGATTGAAAATAACGCTGCTCGTTCCGAGGGACTGGAGGATGCACGACGCCTGGATGCCATGACTCTAAATGCATGGCGTGGTCACTACCTCGTCTCTGTGGTGCATAACGAGGACACGGATTTTGAGAAGAAAATGTTACGCGTGGCGGAATTTATCGGTTTTGTGACGGGTGTTTCAACGCTGGAAGAAAATGCAACAGAGTCCGTGGTCCCCAAGAAAACTGCTAGGTCTGCCGGGGAAACCACAATCACAACAGCGACGCCGGAAGCCCTATCATCCGCAGCCCAGACGACAAAATCGCCATCATTAACAACACCTTTTTTCCTTCAGCAGCTCACAACAGTGTTGTCTCCACACGACCAAAAAGGGGGAGATGAGAGGGATGGGGAGGATGAAGTTGCACACATGGCCTTTTTGGCGACAGGAACACGTGCCTTTGCAAACAGCGCATCCATGGCAACAGTCTCCGCACATTCATTGTGCAATAACAATACTAATAATAATACTAATGATAATTCCATATGTTCACCGCTCACACCGCCTGATTTTGTTACGCAATGCGGCGGTGGGGAACTGGGGCGCACATCGGCGCCCTCTTCACCGAGTCTTGCATTTGCCATGGACATGCATGCCGAACGTGGCGGCTTACAGCGCCATTTTTTTGTGAATCGTGTTGATCTTGCACAAATTCCCGCGGATGCTGTGGTGGCAAATGTTGTCACCATAACATTGGTTCCATTACGAGCGAATTACCGCACCGAGGTGATTATTCGCCTT
>NW_001849488.1:34641-59248 GCF_000209065.1 Trypanosoma cruzi
GGGCCACAGACCAGGCCGACACCTGACACGGGTGAAAATTACAAAATCTGCCTTTCTGGAGCTTGCACGGCGAAGAAATCCGTCGGAGCCAGTGATTCAAAAGAGCACAAAGCGTTTTTTTTACAACATGAGGCACTTTACCCTTGTGACGTTTCAGCATCCAAGGGAATTGCGGGGGGTTTGCCGTCTTGTGGCGCCGGCGGATACGACAGAGGAAGACATTGGTAGTCTAGCGGACGTTGAGCCTTTCTCGCTCCTTATGAGAGAAGGCGTCATGTAAATATCAATATGAATAGTGTGGATGAGCAGGGGAGTGAGGGATTACACGTACAAGGGCTAAACATCGAGCAAGGAACAAAACCCCATTACAATCGTTTACTTTCTGTGCATCTCATCAAATACTAGAATGAATGAATTTAATGGACAAGAGAAGATGTATATTTGTTTGGTTAGCGCAAGATGCATGTTACTTTAAATTGGTTATGGAACAATGTTTCCAAAGTGACGTTTTTTTTTTTTTTTTTGTTTCTTCTTTTTGCTTTTTTTTTTCTTTTTTTTTTTTTTTGCGTGGCGTTCTCGTGAGCTATTCTCTCCTTTTGTTTCCTTTGTAAATCCCAGCTTTTACGTTAGTTTTTTTCTTTATTTTTGCGTGTGGAATGCGTCACGTTCCATCTTTTTTTTTTTTTACTACTTTACTTTGGCTGTTGACTGTGGCAGTTATACGCCGGCACCCTGAGAATTTGCGTATGTATTTTGGTCTGATTGTTTCATTTCTCCACTTTTTTTTTTTTTTTTTTGCGTTGCTAATTTGAGGGAAGAATCGTGTTTGAATGGAGTCGCGTGGGGTTCTTTTCCACCAAACTCACCACCCCCCCCTCTTTTTTTTTTTTTTTTTTTTTCTTTTGCAAGTGAATTGACGCAGCTTTCGAGGACGCGTATGAATGTGATTTTTTTTGTACATGTTTTTATCAGCAACTCGTATTTTATGTTTTTATTGAAGATGTCAATTGCTGTGAAATTTGGTAACCGTTTGCATTAACATTCTTCCTTCTTTCATGATAAACAAACAAACAAAAAAAAAAAGAATGAAGTTTTTTTTTTTTTGGGTAACTGTGACGTGTCAGCAGTGGCATCTGTACCGTTTACGTTTTTTTTTTTTTTTTGGGTGTATCTTACATGACATTCTTGCATTGTATTTTTATTTGTGTGGTCTAGCAGCATAGAACATACACACAAATACACAGGGAGTAGTTATACATACATACATACATATATATATATATATGGTGGTTGTGGTCCATTGTGGGGGAATCTTTATGTATGGATCTTTCAAACATGTCGGTATGGGCGGCGGCCGTTTTACATCGGCTGTAATACGAAGAGTTGTGCGAGACCGTGGGGCAGAAAGAGAGTGTGCGGTGATATTTGGCTCGTCTCGGTGTACCGCAACGAAGCACACCGTGTCCAGCGAGGAGCTTCGCGCCGCACTGCGTGTTTTTTCCCTCCCAGACGATGCGACGGACGGCGACATTAAATTTTGCTTTCAGAAGCTTGCCAAGAGCAGTCACCCCGATGTACTCCACCGCGACCATTCCCACGATCACGGCGACCATGAAACGAAGTACAGTGGTGTCAACGCGGAGACATTAAAGAGTGAAACAACGGCTGCAGACAAAATGCGACGAGGTGTGGAAGCCTATCGGTTACTAAGACAATACAGCCGAGAGGAGAGACGTATGATTTTGTCTTTATCTCGCGCGGATGGCGAGGCACAGCAGCGAGCGCAACGCGCGTACGAGGGTCAAAGCCGCGAACAACGTCAGGGCACACAGGACGCGAGTAATGGCACGACGTCAGGCCGGGGACGACGCCCAACGGCGGAATTTAATAATTTTCAGCGGCGCATGGAGAGGATGCGGGAGGAGGCCCCACCGTGGAATGTGTCGGACAGGCGGCGGCGGAGGGAGGGCGCTTTAAATCGGCTCTCGTTCATGTTTGGACCAAAAGGTCATTCCGCTCAGGCAGCGATGGATCGTCTTTTCCGTGAATATCAGCGCACGGGCGGCTTGGGGGATGGCCTGGGCGGCGACCCTGGCCGTCCCCAGTACCCTCCAAACTCATTTGCGTCCACTTCAGCCGCATTCAGTCCAGAGGTAGAATTGCAGTTTATGCAGCTGAGGAAGCAAGCGGAGAGGGCAGCTGTTGTGGATGCGGCCGTAGGGTACCGTCTTGTGTTTGGGATCTTTGCCCTTGTCTTCTTTGCCTTTGTGTGCATGGTGTATGCAACCGTGTCACGGCAGCGAGTGGCACGACGGGGTTATTACACAACGGAAGCATCAGCCACTTCCATAATGGCAAGTGAAGGAGGCGTAGGAGAAAAGGGGCATGGAGAGGAAAGGAAGGAGCAGAAAAAATAACGACATGCACATTCCTGCAGCACAATGAAAGCCAGAACAGGAAAAAACGGCGCAAAAGGGTCTTTTGCATGAGGGCAGGGTTGACTTTAAGGAGAGTTGGATTTTCAAATGTTTACAGAAGGGAGGAGAGGGTTACCATGCAGATATGATGCTGCGAGAAAATCGAACCCTCTTGTTATTTTTTTATTATTTTTATTTTGTTTGTTTTACGCGCCCCTTTTTGGGATTGCCGCCTGTGACAAAAAAAAAAAAAAAAAAGAAAATGGCGGCAGATTCGGCATCTAGAAGGAAATACATATTGGCGGCGCTGAATTAGTGGTTCCTCGTATGTCACTTGTACCGCGGCAATGGCCGCACTGCGAGACCCACTCACTTTTTTTTTTCTTTTTTTTCTTTTATCTTTGGCCTTTTGCCGCACGTGTGTTTGAGCGGGGGTTGGTTGGGGGAAAATTTGTATTTTCATTATACATAACGCTTTTGGTTTGTGGGCTACAAGAGAACTGGGTAGAGGATAGGCGTGGTGGCAATTGTTCTGTGGAAGTATATTCTTCCTTTCACGCGGAGGAAACGAGTAAAAGGGAACGCATATATATATATATATATATATATATTGTCTGTATAAAACATATTCACGATAGTTCACACACATAGCTCCCTTCCTTCCTTCTCCCTTTTCTCCATCCTTTTTTGGCCATACTGTCTGGGAGCACCTTTGCTTCTTTGGTATCTTTTGCCTCCAAATGAGCGTTGATGCGAATGACCACACGGAGGTGAATGAGTGGGCGATTCATTCATCCGTGGAGCCGTCGGATACCCCCATCGCTCCAGCCGACACCCACCCCCTCGCCACTGCAGCCGCAGATGAGGCACGTAAGAGTGCGGCAGATGACGACGAGCGTGAATCACGTCTACTTGAACTAATTAAAGGTCCGATTCGCCCATTTAAAGAATGGAGTTGGCGTGAATCTGCATATTTTAAAGAGCTGCGTGAAGCCGAAAATGTAGAAGAGTGTCGTACGAATGCCAAGCCAGAAATGACATTTGAAGACACTTCGGTGCAATCGCCAGAAACTTGCGGTAACCCACCGATTTCCGCCAAATGTTCTCTGGCGCGCGGGCGTATACACACGGCTCTCTCCTGCGAAGCTGTCCAGACTGTTTTATCTTCTTCCCAGAGCAGCCGGCCGTCCGCTATAGACTCCACCCTGAATGTATTGACTCCCTTGCTCGACAACTATACAATTCCTATTACGCGTCAGGGGCCCGAGCACTTCAGCAGTGATGCTCAAGAGAGTGTGGCGTCACTCTGCATTATCATGGTTGGACTCCCTGCGCGGGGCAAAACGTTTCTGGCGCAAAGGATATGCCGAAATTTGGGATGGCACGGCTATCGCGCAAAAGTATTGAACATTCAGGTGGCGTGGCGGCGTTTGTTACTTGAATACAAAAGATGCCATTCAGGACTCGATGCTCCCAACATGTTACCGGTTGATGACGCCTCCTCTTCAGCCAAATGTACGCTTGCCAAGTCGGAGGGGACGTCGAAAAAATCACCGACAGTAACTTGCAGCAACAGTGAGAGAGACACGGAAATAACTGCGAAGCAAAAGGATATATCCGATCCCGTAGTCTCTTCATTGCCTGAGTCTTCTTTGCCGATGATGGGGAATTCGCAGAAAAAGAACTACGTGTGCGCAGAACAATTTCGTGCACTTACTTGTGACCCTGATAGTGTCGAACGTCGTCTTTATCGACGTGTACTCGAGCGGTATGCTGTCGACGCAAAATCGTTTTATGCTAGTGGCGGAGATGTACTCGTTGTGAACGATGATTTCATTACGGAGGAGCTGCGGGATGAGGCGGAGGCCCTTTTTTCTCCGTTGGCTTCACAAACCTTTTTTATGGAAGTTATCCGAAGTAATGAAAGAAATCAAAAGTTTAATGAATTGAAGCTGCATGATAAGTCAGAGTACCCACATGACGTGAATGCAAGTGAGGCTCAACGAGACTTTGCACGCCGTATTGAATACCTCACTGAAGTGTACTCCACGCTCTCGTCTACATGCCAGAGTCCTGGAGAACCTTCTGAGGATGAGGTGACATTGGGCGATGTGTCACGTGAGAAGGATAAAGTACCGGGGAAAACGACACGAAGGAAGCAACGAGGGCGGCGGTATATGAAACTGTGGAATTCGGTGGAGATTGAAGTGCACGGTGTGACGGGTTATACGGCAAGCCGCATTGTCTCATATGTAATGAATCTGACCCAAGACAAGATTCAACATCCCATTTTTTTTGTTCGACACGGAGAGTCGATATACAACGCTGAGAATCGCATTGGTGGGGATTCTGTCCTGAGCGCCGATGGGGAAAAGGGAGCCAATGAAATATTAGGCTTTTTAGCCTCATTGAAGAGGTACTACTGCGCAGATACAAAAAAGACGGCAGACGGAGAAGGACATGTGAACAACGACGATGATAAAGCGGGAGGGTTCTGCAGTAGCGATTGCAGTGCTCAGTGTGAGAAGCCGGTGAAAGTGGAGGTTTGGACGAGTCAGCTGCGCCGTGCGATTCAGACCGTCGAGAACAGTGAACCGTTGTTGGGGATTAAAAATGTACGTTGGAGTAGTCTCAATGAAATTCACGCTGGTATTTGTGAGGATCTCACAATTGAAGAGGTGCGCACGCAGCACCCGATGATTGACCATTTCCGCAAAGTCAACAAGTACACCTTTCGTTATCCGGAAGGGGAGAGCTACCAGGACCTAGTTCTGCGGTTGGAGCCGGTGATCATGGAACTTGAAAACGCCGACCGCATCGTCGTCGTCGTCGCCCATCAGGCTGTACTGCGAACGCTGCTAGCGTACTTTGGCAGCACCTCCGCGGAGAGTTGTGTACGGCTGGAGTTGCCGCACCGCACCATCTGGCGCTGCACATATGACAGCAAAGGGATTTCCTCACTGGCCGAGATGAAGTTTGGGCTGCAGTGAGCAAAGGAAGAAAAAGAAGAAAATGGAAAACAAAAATGTTAAATAATAACAGAAAAAGAAAATGTAAGTACAGAAGAACGACGCGTATCTTTTCTCTCTGCAAAGATGCACATAAATATATATATCTATATATATATATGCTACGGGAGAGAAGGCGAGGTGGGAACCAGGTGTGTGAGGCGACTTTGAACTTGGAACCGGCAGCAAAATGATCAGAAGAAGAGTGGCCGATAATGAAATGAGTGTTTTCAAGATATATTTTGTTCTGTGCGTGAGGACCAATGAGTATGTGTGTAAAGTGGTGTTCGGAAAGGAGGGTGCATTCATGTGGGATGCATTTTTTTCTTTTTGCTTGCAGGTATATATACATATATATATATATTTCCTCTCTTGTTTCTTTTTTATTTAATTTTCTTTGTACTTTTCTCCGCGTTGTCCAAATATTCTTTATGCGTGTTGGACTGTTTGTTTGAGCATGGCTCTTTGTGTGCCGATGCGTATATACATGGAGCAAAGCGGTGCTTCAAGAAAAAACAAAAACAAAAAACGATTTGTTGCAGTGGACGTGATGTGTGATATGCGTGGGGAGGGGTGTGCAGTTGTCTCCACGTTGAATTTATTTTCTCTGCGCCCGATACTTTCATGCCTCTCTTGCGTTGTGTGTGCTTGTGTTTTTTCTTGTTTGTGTGTTTGTCTTTTTGTGCCCTTTATTTCTTTTTGTTTTTGTCTTAGAGGGAACCGCGAGCCATTCAGTAAGAGCAGCGAGATTCAAATTCGCAAGAAGAATCGGAATAAAAAGGAAGCAGGGAACCACAACAGTCGGAGAACGCAAAAACGAAAAGGAGGCCGGGGGTACGTGTGTGCTTGTGTGCTTGTGTGTGTCTGTGCGGGGCAGGCAGCAGGTGGTGGCATTTGTCGGAGACATTGGCGACTTTCAAGCGAAGGGGAAGAAGGGAAGAGGACAGGGGCGAGATGCATTTGCGGCGTAATTTTCTTCAAACTTGTCTGCCGGAGTTAACCCAAACGCCATTGCGGGGCGGTTGCTCCTTGTCGTCGTCGTCGTCGTCGTCTTCTTCGTCTTCATTTCAATTCTCTCAGGTGCGTCCCAGAAGTGTGTCGGCATGTGCCACTGGCTGCCGTTTTGTCTCCGTTCACCGTCACGTTGCTCTGCACACCACTCTTTTATCCACGTATCAACGCAGCTCCCTGCATTTCTGCACTCTTCTGTGCGCCCGACGCTTCAACGCAAGTAGTCCGCGTCGCGCTCCCACCTTCTCAGAGGTGTCGGAGGCGTGCCATATTTTAGGCGTAGAGGTGGATTGCGATCAGCGGCATTTAAAAAGGGTATATCGTGACTTGGTGCGGAAAAATCACCCCGATGCTGGAGGTGATGAGGCAATGATGAGTCGTATTACCGTCGCGTACGATCGACTACGAGGCATGTCAAAGATTGAGAGGGAACAGTTTAAATTACAGAAGGATACTTATCGCGGGGGAAGTTATTATGCCACAAGGGCAGGCGCCAGCAGCAGCAGCAGCAGCAGCAGTGGATACCGCTACCAGTCGCCTGCTGGTTACGGGGCGTATAACACCCATGCTTCAAACGGCACGCAGGGCTTTTACGACTCACCATTTGGTGAGTATTTTCGTCAGGGTCCCATGAGGTCCCAGGGCTTCTACAACTACCAGCAACGACAGCAAAAATATAGCGAGAATCCCTTTTCATCTTCCCATCCGTTTGGGTTTCACGCACAACTTCGAAGAGCATGGAGTATGCCGGTTTCGTCTATTCTTTTACGTGGTCTTGTGATGTACCTTGGGGTGTCGATATTATTATTGTTGATCTATCGTCAATACCGTGATTGGCTACACGATGACGGATGGAAAATGTCTGAAAGTTTGGCACGATATGAACAGATTTCGGAGCTGCATCGTTTGAGACAAGAGATGAATGAACGCATTCGTTCCACGCGTGAGGCCGCTGCCGCTCAGAATCCTAGTGCACGGGTTTTTGCAGCCCTCTATGATGAAAACAGGGACTACAACTCGGTGGTTTCTTCTCGAGAGAAAGAGCTCCGTGCTTTGGAGTACGCCCGTCGTCGACAGATGGAATTGGGCGAGGAGGCGAAGGGGTGGCCGCAGTTTACGGAAGACAAGGGTCGATTGATACGCCGTGCAAAGGATCCACCCGGTGTCGTTTTCTTTGAGCCACGAAAAGAAGACTTGCGGTATAGACAGCTGCGGAATATGCAAACAGGCCGTGAGTGGAGCGACAAGAAACAAAATGCGAAAAATATGAGTGACAAGGAACCCTCCAATGAAGGCCATGCTTTCGCTACGCCTGTTGCTACTACTCAACCCGGGGTAACCACCATGAGTAAAACAAATGATAGTACCGTGACTAATGCTGCTAATAATACTAATACTAATACTGCTACTGCTAGTACGAGTAAGAATACGGGTACTAGCAATGGTAACACTGCCTCTGTGGAAGTTGATGGGATTACGAGGATTAAAAAAATCATTGGTGACGTATTCCACAATGAGCAGAAAGCCGCACGAAACGAATGAGAGTGCCATTTGTTCAATTGTAGGGGAGAGGGGATGGTGCCCGTTTCTCACTCTCCTTTTTTTATGTGATTTGTTTGTTTCAACTTTTTTTTTTCATTTTCATTTTTTTTTTTTTTTCTGTGTCTGCGCCCATTATATATTTGTGTGTGTTGTTGGTGTTGTGTGCATTTTAGGAGAATGGAGGGGGGGAGGGGGGGGGGAAAAAAAAAAGGGAAATGGCGCCTGTTGTTTAGGCGAAGAGATTAGTTTACCTGGATTTTCTTTTTTTTTTTTTTTTTTCTCCCTCTCTTACTCTCTTACTCTTGTGCCCTTTTGTCTTGTATTTACGAACAAATATGCAAAAAAAAAAACAAACAAACAAAAAAAAATTGCGTTTCTTTTTCTCTGCGTGTCTGGTGAGTGGTGCTTTTCTTCTTCCTTTGTTGGTAATTTAGGCGCGTGTCCACACAATTTGGTTCTTCACTCCTTTTGTTCTTTTTTTTTTTGTTTTTTTTCCCTTAAATGCCTTTTCACATGCACACACTTACCCACCGCCCGTGGTTGGCCTTTGGGTACAGATAACAAGCGACAACAAAATAATAATATTGATAACTGCGTTTAACTTTTAAGGCGGAGATCGAGTTCACGCAGAGAAAAGTTTGAGTCATTTTTTTGGCCACTTGCCAACTCCTCGTTTTTGTCTGTCTGTCTGTCTGTCTGTGTGTCTTTGTGGGCGTTGCGGGGCCGGGGAAGTCTATCTACGATATAAATATTTTTGGGCAGGCATTCTGACGACGGGACAAATCCCCTTTTGTTTTGGTAGGAAAAGGGAGTTGTATATATATATATATATATTTGATTTGCCTGTAGAGATGTCCTTTAAGCAGGTGTTTCTCCGCGACAATGAAGAATGCCACGCCTTTCCCTGGGATGCTCTCACGCATCCGTCGCAGAGCGCTGGGGAGGAGCAGCGAACGATTCATCACCAGTTGGCTTGGTCCGCAGTGTGCGAGAGGGAGGAGGCGGACATGGGGACGCAGCCCGCTCGGAACGTTTCCGAGTTGACATCGGTTTCTTTTTCCTTCCAACCCCCGTTTGCGAGGCCACGGCGAAAGACAGGACGTTCTTCGTTGGGGCGTAGACATGACAGACCTTTATACGCCGCTGGTTCCGCTGGTCCCCGGTGTGGCGAAAAACCGACGCTTTTCGTTGGAGCGGCCGAGGCGGACTTCTGTGAAGACATGGGCTGGAGGCAGAGAAGCAGCTCACCGGTCTCTTCTGTCGAACACAATGCAGAAGACGACGGAGAGGACTTTGATGTTGAGCCTGTGGTGCTGAAGAAGTCGTTGAGCGAGAAGGATCGACGAAAACGCTTGCATTTATCCGAGATGAGTGCCCGTTTGTGTCATGCCTTTGCCATGAAGCCATTCCGACTCGCTTGTGGGCTCGGCTCGGATGAGTGTGATGGTGGTGTTGGTATGGAGAATCAAAGCGGCTGGGGCGCAGGAGAAGAGGCCGCAGTACCACTGCGGGAAAAAGACGACGATGACGACACGACACCCGCACGACAGACGGCGCCAATTTCTGAGACCAAAAGAGGTAATACAGCGCTTAATTTTACCGACAATGACTTGAGTGTTGTCCGTGCCATTGCACTGGCACTCATGGAGGAGGAGGAGAAAAAGAGACGGCAGGAAATGCGGAGGAAAACAAATTGAAGAGTGTCTCGTATGCGTACAAGTATATCCGCAAAAAAAAAAAAAAGAACATACATAGATACATACATACATACGTACATAGACACAATTTGCTGTTATTGTGTATTTGACGGAAGCGATGGGGATTGTGAAGGGGTGAAAGGTGGTGGCGACAAATGTGTGGTCGCCGCCTTCTCATGAAGAAGGAAGGGAGAGGTGAGGGAAATAACTCCTTTTTTTTTTTTTTTGTGTGTGTGTGTGTGTGTGTTTTCGCTTGGCTTATTATTATTATTTTATTCCCTTTTCTCCCTCCTTTTTAAAGGCAATATATCTATATATATATACAGTGTAATAATTTCCTTCTGGCCGAACCACCGAACACCGTCGTACAATCACCATTAACTCATCTGTTTGGCGTAAAACTCTCACTGCACACCGAATAAAATAAGAGTTTACGTAAAGACACATACGCACACGCAAACGCCATTGCCACGAGTATTCCTTCTCTTTTTCTCTTTGTGTGTGTGTGTGTGTGCCTGGGCGAACTCCATCATTTTCAGGATCAAGCAGCACTCAGGAACATATATACAAAAACAACAACAACAGAAAAGAACACGCTCAATATTTATCCATCGAGGACTCTCAGTAATAATAAATATAACCGATGCAAGTTTCGGATCCAACGGCTGCTTCGGTAGAGGATACCTCCAGTTCCGTGAAGGATTATCGTTACTTCATTGGAGGTATTCAGCGTCACATCACGCAACAAGACATTGAACGCTACTTTGCAGCCTTTGGGGATTTTGAGGGGTTTACAATGAAGCGGGATTCGGCAGGCAATTCGCGGGGGTACGGCTGGATATCGTACAGAAGTCCACCCCTGGGAATTGCGCGACAGGACCCACACGTGTTGAAGGGTGTTGTGCTTACTGTGGAACAGGCACGTAGTCGAGGTCCTCACGAAGGCAACCGCTCAGAGAAGCGTAGCTACGTGAATGAAGGAGCGTCCCTCCGCCGCCGCCGATCCCGCTCTCCCTCTTCAGTTCCTCATCTTCCGTGGCGTCACGACGAGGAAACTACCGTCGTTTTACTTCATCACGGCAAGAAAATGCCAATAGCACCTCAAGGTTGCCTGCCATAGCCGTGGGAAATTCCCGCTTGCCACCGTTGTCGACACAGATGTATTCTTCGGCACCTCCCGCTCAATCGTCAACATCCACAACAAGTCATGGGAATGTTGTTTCCACCAACAACTGCGATGATGGTAACACCATGACTGAGACGTATCTTTGTATTCCTATAACGTTGTGTCCATCGGAGTACCTCAGTGACCCTCGAACATTCTGTGCCAGACTGGATCAGAACCGTGTTGGCAGCCTTAACATTGTCCCAACACCTCTCGTTTCCACAAATGCCGCATCCGTTTCCGTTCCACCGCCGCCACCGCCACCGCCGCCTTCTACGAGAAATCTCAGTCAGTATGGTTTGATTGGTGAAAGGGACTCAAGAAATAATGCCGGTTTGCCACAATCCGTTTCGTCTTCAACGACGCGTGTTGCAATGCAGCGTGGTTTGACGCATTGAATTGATCACTTCGTTTGTGAATTGCATTACCCTACGCTGTCCCTTGGTTCCTTTGAAACAAAAGGAAAGGAATGCAAGGAAAAAAAAAAGAGGAAAATAATAATAATAATAAAATAATAAAATAATATTAGTAGTAAAAACGAAGGAAAAATAGCGACGGAAATATATTTGGGTATAAAAAGTGTGTTGAGGATTTCGAAGAATAGGGTGGGAGGGAATATCTTTCCCTTTTGCACTCTTGTCATGATTGATATTCCTTAGCTTCACTATTCCCGTTTTTTTTTTTTTTTTTTTGTTGTTGTTGTTTATGTTTTATGAAGGTGTGTTGTTATTCCTGTTGGTGTTGTGAGTTCCCTCGTCATTTATTTATTTATTTAATTTATTTAATTTATTATTAGTTTTTGTTGTTGTTTATTTTTATCAGCCTGTTTATTGTCATTGCCATCTTCGTGTTGCACCACTTTTCATCTTGGCTTACCCCCATGCAGGGAGGACAATGACCGCACATAGTCAGAAATGCGTGATTAGACGTTTGAGCCTCGCGTATTGGAATGGAAAACACCGATGCTGTAGAACATCCAGTAACGTGCCTTCATGTCGTTACCGGCACGGTAGATGCGGAATGCCTCCTTATTTTTCATTGAACGCAACTGTTTAGACGGCAAAAAGAAGAAAAAGAAGAAAAAAAAAATTAAAGAAAAAAGAAAAAAGAGCGAGAGGGGAGGAGTGAATGAAAAGGGGCACATTCGCATCAAAAGGAAAAACAAAAAACAAAACAAAAAAAACCACAAACAGAAGGCAAGTAAATAAATAAATAATCATAAAGAGTGGGGGAGGGCGGAAAACGGGAACGAAGAAGCAGAGACATTTGGATAAAATTTGTTGAATAAATTTTATAATGAGATGACTGCATTCGAGCTGGATCCACATATTTCCGCATGCCGCTTCTTTTCCTTCTTACCACAACGAGAAGAACCCATCCACACCCTTGACTGGAAATTAGGATGAAACCTGCCACCACCTTTTCCTATTTCAGACGAAGAGTCACAGAGCAGTCCACGTTATTTCAGTTTTTCCTCCATTGCAATGCGGCTTGGCGCCAAGAAGGGCTTGCATATGTGCTTTTGTGTGCGTGTGCGTGGGATGTTTACTTTCTTTTCTTTCATTCTTTTTTTTTTTTTTTGGTTTATGAGAGGAATTTATGGTAGAGGCATCTACTTTTTCTTACTGAATGCGTTGTCCTATTATTCTCTGTACGCCTGTGTGTTTGTCTTCCTTACATCGCTCTTTAATTTTTCCTCATGCCAACTGAACTCTGTAGCTGGACGACACGCTCTGCGTATTTCCAAGAAAAACATGCGACTTCGTCAAAAACGAAAAAAACAACAACAAAAATATAATAATAAATGCCAAATCCATGAAGATTTATAGGACAGAAGTGGAAGAATTGCTGCTGGGGCGAAGAAGAGGAGGAGGACGAGCGTATAATCCCTACCATCTGGTGATTTATGCATGAAAAGTGGTTACATTATGATCATGTGTATTGCAGACTTTTTAAATATTATCTCTTCCATCTCTTTTTCTCTTTTCTTTTTTTTTTCTCTCTCTCTCTCTATATATATATTTTTGTTGACACTTTTTTTTTTTGATTTCACATCACATGGTTGTGTAAAGAGGAATAGAAGAGTCATGCCATTACCTTTACTATTTGCACAGGCGGTGCAAGAGTGCGTCTCGAAGTTTCCGTTGCGACATGACGCGCGCACAGCGCCATTATTGTACGGGACGTCGGGGTTTCGTACATTAGGAGTCTTGCTGCCCCCCGTGGCGGCTCGTGTCGCGTTTGTGGCGGTATTACGGGTGTGGTGGGCCGTTGTTAGTCGCTCGGAGCCTGCTGGCTGTTCTGTTGGATGTATGATTACGGCCTCGCACAACCCCGCCACTGACAATGGCTTGAAGCTGATAGACGTTGATGGCGGTATGCTGGAAGTCTCCTGGGAGAAAGTCTGCACGGCCGTTGCTAACGCCACCACGGCGGAGGAGCTTATGTCTGAGTTGGAGGAGTGGGCGGTCAGGAACAATATTTCTGTTTCTTCTTTTTCCATGGATCAACTTGTGGCGCGTTGTCCCTTTTCAGTGTTGCATCTTGCACGTGATACACGGCCTTCTGGTATGGAAATTCTTTCCGCTGTGCAGACATCGCTACAGTCGTTGCAACTCCCATTTAGGGACCATGGAATAACCACAACACCGCAACTTCATTACTTGGTGCAGCGTGCCAATCAACCATCGATGGCGACAGGAGTAACAAACGTTTTTGAGTTCGGAACTGCACTTTACAGGCAGGATATACTGTCGTCTCTGGGGGCGTTGTTGAACACTTTGACGGAGCCAACGCCGAATAGACGAGGGCGCCGGAAAATCGTTTTGGATGCGTCTAATGGCGTGGGTGCCATCGCCATTTATTCACTGCTTGAGGCTGCGCGGCAGATGTCCTCACAGAATATTTTGGAGGAGCTTTTTGACATTACCGTTCTCCACGACGACGTGAAAAACGATGGCGCTCTTAATCATCTGTGTGGTGCTGACTTCACACAGAAGACCCGTTCACCGTCTGAGAAAATGAAGGAATGGGCTGCAGATTATGGGAAGCAGCATTGTAATGAACCTCGAGAAGAACGAGAGGAAGTCCACTATTATTCGCTGGATGGCGATGCAGATCGTGTGGTAGCCTTCTTTCACGATTGCGATGGAGGAGACACATGGCATCTGTTAGATGGCGATCGTGTTGCCATCCTGTATGCCATGCTGCTCCGGCAGTGTCTTGGCCAGAATGCACTTCAGGTCCTTGACATTGGCGTCGTACAGACGGCATACGCTAACGGGGCCTCAACAGATTACTTACAGCGCCAGCTTGGGCTTCGCGTGTACACCACCGCCACGGGCGTGAAAAATCTGCATCCCGTTGCCCATGCGCGTGACATTGGTGTGTACTTTGAGGCAAACGGTCACGGCACAGTTTTACTCAACAAGGACTCTATTGCATCCAAGGTTTCCTCATTGGCTGACCCACGCGCCCAGGTCATTTTACAACATCTTCCGGTCCTTCTTTCACAGGTGTGTGGTGACGGAATTGCTGATTTGTTTGCCTGCGAATTTGCGCTTTTGGCGTTGCAGATGGACTTTAATGCGTGGTATCATATTTACACGGATCTGCCCTCGCGTCAAACCAAAGTTACTGTACCCAATCCACGAGTGATCACCAACACACCTGACGAAAGACGGGCGTTGACTCCGCCGGGGTTGCAAGAGGCGATTGATGCGGCTGTGGCTGCCACGGCTTTGGCTTCAAACTCTGTGGCGAGGGCGTTTGTGCGCCCAAGCGGCACGGAGCCACTGGTTCGCGTGTACGCAGAGACGGGTAGTGAGGCGCTGTGCAACAGCCTGTGCGAGGTGGTGGAAGGTCTTGTAATACGGTACTGTGATCCACTGAAAAAGGATGCCTTGCCCCACGTAGAGTGAAAGACACGCAAAAAATCAATTTAGCGATTGGGGGTAGCGTAGAGTAGGATGCGGGCACATCGTTGGGCATATGATTACTCACGTATGCAGAATTTTGTTGGCAAAATATACAACATTTTTACTTATGTACAAATGGACGTGGGTGGATGCTGGGAGGTGTAAAAGACCACTGCATTCAAACCAAATGCAATTAATTAATTTTAGACAGTAATTAATTTACGTGAGGTGTGTGGAGGGATTGTGCGGCCCAATTTGAAGGGGGTCGGAGGATAATAGCAATTAGTGGTTAACTCCTCTGCTTTTTTTTTTTTTTTTTTGTTCCCACCCCCCTGATGACGACTGCCCTCCACGCGGCGAGGGGTTTGCCGGCTGCGGGGCCTTCTTTTAAAGGACTGCCACTTTTGTGCGTTCACAGCGGCCCCGGCCATCGTCACATTTGTGTGTGTGAGTGAGTGAGGATGTTGGGTGCAATGAACCAAACTGCCATCTCTTTCTTTTTTTCTTTTTCTCTCTCTCTCTTTTTTTTTTTTTTTTTGTGTGTGTGTGTGCGGTATTTTTAACTTGTGCGAAGTGTGCAGAGAAACATGAGGAGGAGGGGGAAAAAAAAGACGGAGGAGAACATATATATGTACACTGATGTGTATGCATGTGGGGTCTGCCTAGTTGAGGCGGTGGGTGGCAGTGAAAAGAATAACGTCGCCGAGGGGGGACCGCTTGATGAGTGCAAGCCGCGCAGGTGAGTTGACATGCTCACACGCGACGGGGGGTATCAACGGCACGTTTGCCAACATTTTTTTTCTGCTTCTTTGCTTTTGTGTGCTCTTCTTTTTTTATTTATTTATTGCCTCAATAGAAGCAACTGTGTGCGCCAAAAAAAAAAAAAAAAAAACAGAGCAGCCGTTAGCAGCGGCAATAGGAGCATTTGACATCACACAAGAGACACGCCGGCAACATTGTTCAGGACTGATTTTCACGAAACAACAAACAAACGAAAAAAAGCGGGAACCAAAAAAACCAAAAAAAAACAAAACCAAAAACAAACAAACAAACAAACAAACAAGCAAACAACACCGACAAAAAAGCAACAGAGAAAAAAAAGAAGAAGCAATACTTTTGTTTCCCTGGTGTAAAGTGGCTGAGGTAGATTTCTGTCGGGGAACTACCCAGGTGTTGGACGGAGAACGAAACACTACGAAAAAATTACGACGAAGTCGGAGAAGGAAAACAAACAACAGCAAGAAGCAAGCATAGGAAACAACAACAACAACAAAAGGAGAGAGAGAGTGTGTGTGTGGAGTTTGCAGAGAAACAAACCACAATGATGGTGTATCATGGTGGCAAACGGGGGCAGGGCAGGAGTCATTTGACAAGAATTGCAATATGGATCGCAGCAGTGTATATGATATTGTCTTTGTTTGTTTGTCTTTTGACGCATGCGGTGTACGTTGCTGTGGACCCTTCCCTGCCGTTACTAAATGTTCCTTTTTACGTCACTGCTGAATTTTTGCAACAGGGACAGAATTTGTTTCTTTCACGTAGTTCAGTCTGTGACGTGGAACAATTGGTGGACGCGTTTTGTACCCTTCAGGCAAATCGAACCTGCGAGTTTAATGTTACCTCAAAGAGCATGGGTGTAAGTTCACACTACGAAAGGTACGTTCCGCCGCTCTATATTTGCTCTAGCGCCTTTTCTCAAGGGTACATACAATCGCTGCAATTGCATGTGATCGATGTTACTCCACGTTTTGTGTTCTTGGAGCGTTTGTCTACTGTGACAGTTGGGGATGCGACTCCTGTGGGAAGTATTTTTGGCTTTTTCAGCGACGAAGATTGCAATGATGTCATTGAAAATATGCCAGAAAAAGTATTGAGAATGCACAGAACTTTAAGCTTGACTGCCGGTGATGTTGGTGTCATTCATCTCTGCGCCCGGATTCCGTATGGTGATGATGGACTTTACTCCTCTTATATACCTGCGGCGACACTATTGCCTGTATCACCTTTTTCAGTGAGTGAGACGAAGGCTCTTCGATACACCAAACAACTCTTTAAGTTAGACTCATTCAGCCAAATTCCATTTGCCAGTTTTTCTCTTTCTCCAATTTGTCTTCAACTCTTGCAGGAACCGGTGGGGGGTATTAAGTTGCAAAACATAATACTTACCATTCTCGTCCCTAAAGGAGATTATTATTTCTGTACTGGATTACCTTATTACAAAAACCTTCGAGTGTACGTGCCTTCGAGCAACCTTATCACGGTTCAGGAGTACGGGTTGCAGCCACACACAATGTACGCCGGCTTGCCTACCACAATGGAACTTACATTGGACGCAGCGTCATTGGAAACTAATGCTACCGTTGCTACAGCGCTTTTTTTTTCTCCAGGTTGCAAAAAGGATCCAGTTATCTCTTGGAGTACGTCGAGAACATGGACTGTGACATTGCCAGGCTTGTACTACGCATGTGTGGCGGTTACAGACTCAAGCGGAAGCACCATGGCCTTGGCAGCTAATATTACGGTATTGGATGCACCAATAGCAGTTGTGTCACGATCTCCCGCTATCAGGGGAATTGATACTATAGTGAAATTGAATAATCGTGAGGCGTCCGCTCCTGGAGTCATTACCGTTGGTTTATCACTGACACCTAACTGTTTACAACTTGTTTCCAGGTCTGCAACGACAGAGACAGGAGATCAGGCCACGTTACGCGTTCCAGAAGATGCTCTTGAAACGATTTATCTCTGCGTCTCTACCCCTCTTTTCCATACGGGAGGGCATTTGGACGAGAATATTGATTATGGCTACATTTATTTTATCGAAGAAGTTACAACTCGATCCTACACTGTTTGCTACGATACCTTGTTTGTGGGAAAGAAAGGAGCTGTTACATTGGACAAAGATGTGCAGTTTGAAGCAGGCACGAAAGGAATGTTTTCCAATGACACAACATGTGAAACGATGGTTGGGGCCGAATTCTCGATGAATGAGACTGTATTGAAGAATGTGCTGTTTACGGATATTGGGGAGTATTCCCTCTGTGTAAAGCTTCTATATGCCTCAGCGTATGCTCACATTGCTACAGTTGTAGTGTATGGTGCAGTAGAATTGGCCCCCACTTCCATCGTTGTGGGTACCCTCACAAATGTGTCGGTGTCGTTGGTTCCTCCTTATGCTCCCGTGAAAATTCAAACCTCAAAAGACTGCAGTTTTTCACCAGTAGCTAAAGGGGTAGCAGACATGAATGGGGAATTAAAAATTCAGGTGCTTTACGCTAGACAGACAAACTTGACTGTATGTGTAGGGTATGGCGGGAGCAAGGATGAGGGAAATTGGAATATAATACCCGTTGGAGTGTTGCCAATTAGAGAGGTTCATGTCGCTCCAATGGCTGTGATTGTGTCCAAGGTAAACCGTGTGAACTTTATTGTACCTGATGCTACTTCTCTCACCGGATTCCAGGCATTTGTTCATGGAGCGGAGGGCTCGTGCCAATCACCCCCCACGGGGTCTGTGTTGCCTGTTAATGTCCCCAATAAAGGACGGGCATTTATTCTTTTTACACCTCCCGAAGCTGGAGCATGGGAGGTGTGTTTGGGAAATGAATTCAGCACTTTCAGAAGCATCGAAACCATTTTTTCTGTTGCACCATTGGAAATGACTGCGAATCCGCCATCAGGCGCCGCTGGATTGCCGGTCAAAATGAAATTTGGTGGGTCATCATGGTCCGCTCTTAAGCCAATACTATTTTTTATTACGGACAATGTGAAATCATGCGCATTACCAAGTGACGAGGAAACTTTAATATTGGGGGAGGGCTCTATTAATAAAACCAATGGAGTTGCCGAACCGTTCGTGGTGGCACGGACTGGTGCACTGACTGTATGTGTTGGATGGAAAGATAAAAATCAAAGTTTTTTTGTCTATGGGGGTAGCGTAGCTATTGTACCATTTAGGTCTTTTTCACGCTATGCCATTCGCGCACGCACGAATAGCATTTTGGCATTTCCAGTGCTAGATGACGGTTCATTATTTCTTGTGTCATGTCCCTCTAAAAGCATGTGTGGCGTCCCCATTTCGGTGAAAGTCTGTTTACAAGCGACAAAACGCTACTATACAAGTCCATTGGTTCCGTTAAAAGGTGCGGCGGTCGGCCGCTATGTGTTGTGTCAAGAGGAAGCGAATGGAAAAGGGATTGTGGCTTCAACGGTTCCTATATTTGTTGTGGATCCGTTTTTGGTGACCATTTATGATACGATGGTGCGGCAATTTGGTGCAGTCAGGATAGGATTGTCTGGGGGTGATGTGGAAACACGTTCCGAGCCCATTACGCTTTTTACAATGCCACCAGGATTACAATGTAATGAAACGGATGCACGAAGTGAAGAGTTTATTTTTGCTGCAGGAGCTTTTTTTGGGAATATCACCGTGACAATGATCACCCCCTTTGCAGAAGAAGTACGGTTGTGTGTAAAGGCCTCCCCAAGGGACATCTTTCTTGCAGAAGTGTTTGATCTTCTATCTTACATGACCCCCGCGACGGTGGTGACGGATCGCACAACACCTGTGCTCTCAGGATTGTGGAAGGAAAATGTGGTGGCAAAACTCACTGCCCTACCGGACTGTGCGGGGAGTGTCATGAGCGTTCCACCCGCGCTCATCACGAACTACATCTCAGAACTTCGGGTGGATGGCTGCGAGGGTGGCAATGCGGATCTCAAAACTGTACATTACTGTGAAAGCCTAGATGGTGGCAGGGTTTTTGACTACCGTGGGGCGATGGCGCTAGTTCGTCTCCGGAGCTGTGACCCTGATCACCCCTCGGAGATTGCGCCCATCACAGTGCCACCTGGAAGGTTTATATTTAATTACGGAATCGATCGGGCCCGCTTCAATTTTTTTGCGCTATCGGAGAAATCGGATTGCCAGAAGTTGCCAATTGGTAAAAACTTTTTTTTACCGAGGTATGATGAGAAGTTAATTTTTTTTGTTTGCGTGAGTGTGAGGACCGATCCCGATTACGTGTTCACCACCGACTCTCCGACGCTTCAGGTGGACAACTTCAAGGTCTCACCGAAATCTGTTCCGGGTATTTTGGTGGCAGGATTTGGTGCCAAGATGCGGGCGGAGTTGAGTTTAAATTATTGTACAGGTGAGAAAATGACGTTCTTGAGTGACAGTGCGAGCTGCGGTAATGTTCTGGTATCTTTACGTGGTCTTGCGGTGAACCCTTCCCGTGTATTGTTGTTTCTCGTGGGAGCGTCAGGACTGAGCTACGTGTGCGTTACGCCTCAAGGCGATATCAGGAGAAAAGTGGCACTGGCGGAAATCCTTGTTGTCAATCCTCCCATACCATCGATGCTGGATCCAATACTCGTTCTTGGTGCTGCGTTTCACGCGACGTTACAGGTGTCAACAGTGAGTGGCCAAGCACAGTTGTACTCTTTGATTCCAGGGGAAGACGCGCAGTATGCGTTTGCATCTTTTTATACCACTTTCTTCCGCGGTATTTTTTTCTCGATTGATGCATGCAGAAGTACTGTCAATGGGAGCGATGTGGTGTATGTTCGGGATACTGGACGCGTTGTCCTACCAACGAAGGATATACCAGAGGGAACAAAGTCCCTCTCCCTCTGTGCGGGTACTCCCGCAGGTAACCTCTCCGTTGTTGCTGACATTCAAATTTCTACCGCCGTCATTTACCCTACACAGTTTGTTCTTGGTGCGGATGCGGATGTGTTTATTCCACTTACCCCGAATGGAATATTCCACTTAAGACAAGATGACAACTGTCGGGGTGAGGAAGTTGTACCGTCCTTCACAACGAATAGTGAGGGTCGCGGGAGGTTGTTATTTCGACGCTCCTCAGGTGCGGGTTTGCCCTCCGCAGGTCGATGGACGCTTTGCGTGGAAAACACGGGGCATGATGGCGCACCTCCGTTTGATCAAGAAGGAATGGCGATGGCTGCTCCTGGAGTGCCTTTACAGGCTCTTACCACGATTGAGGCTTTTAACCCCGTGTATTACAATGTGCGTGGTACGGATATTATTGTTGGTGTTTCAAGTATTTTGTATTTGCTTGATGACCTAAAGGTTACCGACTTACGTCGTGGTTTTAGCATGGACAGGAGTTGCAAAGAGCAAGTGGAGTCCTATGGATTTTGGGAGCCATTGCGAGCCAGTACTGAACGTGGATTAGGCCGTATTATCGTTTACGCGGGTGAACCTACTCCCGCCTTGTACTTGTGTGCCGCTGTTTCCGTGAACCGTTCTATTGTCTCTCTTCCTCGCCATGGCGCAGTTCGGTTTTTGACACCAATTTTTGCTCTTCCATCAATTGTTCCGCGTTGTGAGCCTCTGCAGTTGGGCAAATGTGCGTCGCTGGATCCGTCGTGGTCGGGTAAGTTTTTTACGGTCATTGTGGGTGATTGCTGCAGTTTTGCGGATCGGTTGAACATTGTTGGAGTGATAGAACGGGGAAGTCGCAATTTATGCACATTGAGAATGGATCATAAAATGTTGGACGATGATCCCCCCCAAACCGAATACAGTGTTTGTGCATGGGACTCACAAGATGCCTCATATTGCAGTAATTTGGGCCGTGTCAAGGTGAGTACCGATTCATGTACTTCTGACATTGGCACATCTGGCTCTCCTATGAGTGAAGAGCTGCTTATTTTAATTATTGTGCTCTCTGTGCTTGTTGGAGTGTTACTGATTGTATTTTTGATTTGCGTGACAGTCCGGTTCTGCCGGATGAAGGAGAAAAAGAAGAGGGAGGTTGTCTTGGCCTACCCGCAGATGCTCGAGCAAGAATTAAACCCGCTGACGATATACGGTTCAACAACTGTGAGTCCTCTACCGATGCATGAGGATCAATCGCTTGGCGCCGCAAATGGAGACCGATTTACCGGCTCATCCCAAACCCCCATTTCTGTTGGCACCTCCGTTGATCGCGCAATGGGCCAGTCGCCAGTGGGAGTGGGTTTGCGGGGAGTGACTTTGATGAATGTTTGGGAAAGCATTGAGTCGGACGAGCGGGATCAGGTTGCTCTGCAGGAGGCACGGGACCGATACAATTATCGTCTTGCATTCACCGATGGAATAGAGCGCATGAGCCTGGAAGAGAAGGAGCAGGCGGTTCCCTTTGAATTGAGTAGTGATTGGGGCAATCCATTGGAGGCGGGTGATGAGAATGCTTCCGCTTCTTTTCGTCGAGCTTCAGCGCCGAGGGAAAAAGATGCGGAGGCATGGATGGATCCCACAGAGGTTCAGATGGAGAGTGAGGGGGGGGTGGCAGCGGAAGAAGGTTCGACAGTCGCTGCGTCATTTCTGCCACATAATCGTACGGATGCCGTCCAAAGCCTTCGTTCAGGGAGTTACACAACAAGGCAGCGCTTCTATGACGAATGTCGATATCTCTTTGAGGGCGAGACGGTACGGCGGCAGCGTGTTGCGAACATGGCGGATGAGGAGTGGCATGATATTGTCGATGCGGAGTTCAACAGTTACGTCCTCCTACAGAAAAATTTCTCAGGAGCCACACTGCCAGAGCCATTACCAGACACCACTGTTCTGCCCTTTGCTGCGGTTGTTGATTACCAAACGGACACTGAGAGTAGCAACAGACATTATGACTTTTGTTGTACCGATGAGGATGATATTTATGACGCACCCACCTTTCCGGCGCCGCCGCTGAATCATGGGAACAGTGGCGAGGCAAAATTTTCCTGCCGCGGTGGTGCACAGAGCGCGACCAATGCACTTACCGAGCGTGATGCCCATGTGGTGGCCGAGGCGGAGAACGATCAACAGTCCGGGGAGTTGACACTGGGTGATTCTAAGTCTTCAGACACAAGGAAAACGGCTCAGTAATACGCGCTTGATGAGCGAGTGCACCATTTTCAATGACAGAAATAATACGAATCACCAGAAATGACGATCATACGATGGCAGGTCCGTTGCGGTGTCACGTGTCATTTTTTTTTTTTTTATTTGGTCCCGCTGCGACGCCAAAATGCATCGAAGTCAAGCAATTACACGAGCGAGAAGAAATAATAAAAGACTGACGACGGCTCCCTTTTGAGCAGCAGCCCTGCGTGTTTGGGAACTGTGAGTGGGAGACACCTCGGCCGTGGGAATCCATGAGCTTCCGATGGACCTTGAGGAGGGAAATGCGGAAGAAACAACAAAAACAACAGAAAAATGGAAAAACAACGACGGCGAGGCGATAATTTAAAGGAATGAACGGAGGCGGGGTGATGAGGGAGCGAAGACACGTGAGAAAAAACAACAAAAACAAGTGAACAATAAAAAACAAACAAACAAACAAAAAAAAATGGAGCGTGTGTGCGTGTGTGCGTGTATAGAGGCACATGACTGCTCTTGTAAAGAACGGGTACAATTTTTTTGATATGCATTCAAACATTCCACCCAAAGCCACAGAGGCATAGATTCGTGAAGAGAAACATTAACTTAAAATGAAAGGCAAAGACAAACAATCAAACAAAAACAAAAACAACAACAACAACAACAAAAAAAAAAAAACCAACAAGAAAAAGAAAATAAAACAATTGATTATTAACGGTACACGATGTTACATGACATGATGCCATAATGTAATGTATACAAAGGTATAAAAATATGCAGATTAATATTTATTTATTTATTTATTTATTATTTTATTTTTATTTTTATTTTTATTTTTCTGTTTTATATTTTGTTTTTGTTTTTCAGGTGGTTTCAAGAGGGGTGGTGCCCTTTAAGTAAAGTATCCGACTGTGCTCTTTCTCTCTCTCTCTCTCATATATATATATATCCGGATACAAACAAATATACACGCTGCTGTGTGCAACGTCACTGTAAGCAACCCTGAATAATATGGATATTATGAACCTCTCCCTTCCTCCGAAAAAAAAATTTTTTTTTTTTTGATTTTTATTTTGATTTTTTACTTTTGGATTGGAAGGAAAAAAAATTTCTACGTGTATTTGTTTGTTTTGTTGGGCTTGCAATGTTAACTTTGAAAAAAAAAAAAACAAACAAACAAAAAAACAAAGGGAACAAGGAAGATGCAATAACGATATAAATTGAAGGGTTATGTATGAGTGGGAATGTAAAAGAAAGAGAGAGAAATGGGTAGCCATTTTGTAGGTGACATGTATCTACGCTTTTTATTTTTATCTTCATTTTTATTTTATGAGAGTTGACCTGCCCCATCTTTCTTTTTTTCTTTTTTTTTTTTTAAATTATTTGTGCGTGTTTTACTGTGTGATGAGATGCAACAACGGGAACGGTTTTGGGTTCCCATCTAGAAAGATGAAAGAAATAGAAGGATGTATGTATGCTTGTCTGTAGGTATATAAGTTGAGTTTTTTTTTTTTTTTTTTTTTTTTGGTTTTGTCGCTTGCGGCAGTGGAACCAACCACTTGTCACAAAGTGGTTATGGGCAGAAGGCACAGGGGCAGCGGGCGGAAAGGGGAGGGAGGAGATGACAGGGATGGAGGGCAAATACGGTGGGGGAAGGGAGCGGGGGGTGAAACTACCACCACTACCACCACCACCACTCCTCCCTCCCTGCGAGTGCGCACAATTAATTGAGGAGGAGGAAAAACAAAACAACATGAAGAAAACAAAACAAAAAACAAGAAGAAAAAAGAAAAAAAAGACCATGTCAGGAACTTATTTTCTGGGGGTCATTCTCATACATGTAAACTTATATACGCACATACATATATATAAATAAATAAATAAATAAATAAATAGATAGTTTTTATTTATTTCGTGGGGGATGGGGGGGGGGGGGGGAGATGAGTAAAGTTGATTTGGGGTTTGTGAGTTTAATTAATT
>NW_001849488.1:59348-88269 GCF_000209065.1 Trypanosoma cruzi
GTGCAAACGCCCTTTGAAGGGATGTTGGGGAGAGGGAAAGAAAGAGAGAGAGGGAATGCCTCTCTCTCTCTCTCTTTCTTTTTGTGAGTGAGTGAGTCAAAAACAAAAACAAAAAGCGAGGGAGAGAGCGATGGTACGGCTTTAACGGATGCCGGTGGCTGGTGAAGAGTTTCTTTTCTTTTCTTTCTTTTTTTTTCCCATTACTGTACTCGTGACGCGTCCACTCATACGCATCACCGGTGTGGATCCCTGCTGCCTCGGCTGCTCCACTTCTGCTGGTGGTGGGGAAGCGAGGTTCTCAGATAGAAGGCAGCAAGAGTAGGAAGGACGGAAAGAGAAAAGGTGGCCAAGAAATGTCTACTGCCTTGAAGCGTCTCAGCAAAGAACTACGGGAAGCCTCGCTTAACCCGGACAGTGACATGGATCTGCATCTTCTCCACGCCGGCAGTCTATTCACGTGGGAGGCGGTTCTCCGTGGCCCCCCCGACACGCCCTTTGAGGGAGGGGAGTACCGTTTGCTTCTCCGCATACCGCAGGACTACCCGATGCTCCCGCCCACAGCGAATTTTGTAACAAAAGTGTTTCATCCAAATGTGAACTTTGACACCGGCGCCGTTTGTCTTGACATTCTGAAGAGTCGCTGGTCCCCCGCCTGGACTCTGAACAGCGTGTGCCGCGCCATTTTAAATCTGTTGGCAGAACCGGAGCCAGACAGTCCTTACAACTGCGACGCGGGAAATCTTCTGCGGGCTGGTGACATGGAGGGCTACGCTTCACTTGTGCGGATGTACGCCATCATGGACGCCGGGGCCCCACCCTTTCCCGAGCTGGCGTAGCCCGTTGTGCCAGTCGGCTGGTGTGTGCGTGCGGGGCGTCTCGTTGATCATTTCTTTTTGCTTTTGTCTTCTTTCTTTATTTCTTTTTTTATCCTATCATTGGGATAAATGTACCTCGTGCGCAGGAGAAGAAGCGAAACGAAAAGGGGGGATAGTGAGAGAGAGAGAGAGTGTGTGTGAGGGATGTGGGAGGGGGACGAGAGGACTGGTTTGTTTGCGCATGTTTTATCCTTCTTTCTTTCTTTTTTCCTTTTTTTCCCTTTTCCTTCTGTTTGTTTGTTTATTATTGACGCTGCGTTCATGACACAAGCCAAAAGGGGGTCTCACGTTGTTGTTGTGGGGGGTGGGGAGGGGAGCCGACCCCACAAGACACGTCCCTCTGAAATTTCAGCAGCATTCTCTCTCTCTCTCTCTCTCTCTCTGTACATGACGATTCGCCCTACGATAGTCAAGTGGCATGTTTTGCTTCACATGAACGCTTTTTTCTCCCTCTTTTTTTCTTCTCTTCTCTTCTCTTCTCTTGTCTTTGACTGTTTTCATTCATTCATTCATTCATTTATTTCCTCTACAGTGAAGCGAAGACCCGAGCGCATATTTTATTTATTTTTGTAGGACGACAGTAGCCGTGGAACAAGCAAACATACATACATCTATATCTATACACATACAATATATCTATCTATATTTATACGGAAAACAAAAAACAAGAAGAAAAGAACAGTACGAAAAGGAAAAGAAGAAAAAAGAAAAAAGGAGTAAAAACAAAACAAAAAACAAAGACAAAAACAAAAAAAAAAAAAAAAAAAACAACAGCAACCAGCGAAAAAACTCGCACAGAAGGAGCGGAAGAAAGAGGGGAGGAAAAGAGAAACAAAAGAAAGGGATCAGAAGTGAGAGAAAGTACACGCAAAGCAAAAAAAAAAGAAAAACAAACAAAAAAACAAACACAAAAACCAAAACAACAACAAACAGAGAAAAAGGAAAGAATCGAGGAAAACGAAAAGAATCAACATTGCCTTCATAGTGAGACGTGGGAGGAGCTGAAGAGACAGCGGCTGCAAACAACAACAACAACAAACAACGAACAGGAGAGGAAAAGAAAGAAAGAGAGAGTGAAGTTTCAGCGCACATACACCGAGGCATACGAGATTGGAGTGGCATTTGGACGACACGCACGCAGTTTGCATCCACGTGACTCACACCATTGCTGAAAAGTAAAGAGGGGATTCGAGAAACAGCACACGCCAAATAAAAAAAGAAAAGGGAAAAGGGAAAAGAAGCAGCAGTTGGTGATTGAAAGGAGGAGCCGTCGAAACAGCAACTGAAACATCGAGAGGGGGAAATAAACAGATCGGAGGAGGAAACAAACAAACAATAAAGGAGGGGTGTATTATCAAACAAACGGGGAATTAGAGCACATACACACACATAAAAAAAAAAAAGAGAGACAGAGAGAAGGAGAGAGGGTGATTGGAGCGAAGGAAGGGAGAGTACAATTCGCGGAAAGGCAAGTCTATCCAGAAACAACAATACCAAAAAGCAACCAATACCATAAGCTCAGCGTGGACAGCAAAGGATATCTCTCTCGTAGGGGCCTAAAATACAAAGTTATATATATATATACATATATATACATATACATACACCTCTTGTTACTTCCCCTTTGTGCGCAAGACCGTTACGATCCATGTGCGACTTTGATTACGAGAAGCTGTTCAGTCTGCGGCAGGATGATGACCTTGAGCTCCTACGCATTACAGAGGACCTTCAGCGGCAAATGATGGTTATAGATGACGATGACGATGAGGATATGAATAAAAAGAGTCTCGCTGCGGCAAATTCGCCAATATTGGGCTCGGCAGTAGGCAACGCAACGGATGACAACAACAAAAGTAGCGCCAATGAGTTGCGAAGCGGGCAAGGCGCGAAGGGATTGTCAAATGCAACCATTACGCCTCCCCGCAACCCCCCGAGGACGTCTCGTGTGATGGAACCAATAGAGGGCCAAAGCTTTTCTAGCAGCCACTCCAGGGGACATCCACAACTGACATCAAGTGGCCCACAGACACCTACTCAAACTTCAAACGAAAATTCTAATCCTCGTTTGCCAGTGCTTACGGTTGCGCCGGCCCCACCTAGTGAACTTAGCGTTCTGAAGATGGCACCGGCTTTGGTGCAGGACGCGATTCCCAAGCCATTGCCGCCGTATTCGCATCAAGAAGAATTTCCTCCGCCATACGGATGGGTGGGCGGCGTTCCGGCGAAGCAGCCGCCTGGGGTGACGTCGATGCCTCAAAACCATCAAACTGTTCCAGCACAAAATCTCCGTCCAGGCCCTACTGCTCATTCAATTCCCCAGTTGCCGTACGCCACATATGGCTCAAATGCCCAGATCTTGCCACCGAATGGTTTCCCTGCAGGTTTACAATCACGGCCAATGGTATTGCAACCACAGTCTCAGCCTCAGCCGCAACAACAAATGCAACCGCAACTGCAACTGCAACCGCAACTGCAGCCGCAGCCGCAGCCGCAACCGCAGCCACAGCAACAGCCGCAACTCCAACTGCAAACGCAACCGGTGGCAAATGGTGCCATGGTACAGCCGCTTAACGTGAACCAACAGCCACCAGTTCTCCCACAATCCCTTTCGCATTCGTTAGAGTCTTCAGTCCAGCAAGATCAGCATCAGTCACAGTCTCAGACGCAACATGTGACGGGAACTCTTCCGCCAGGTTATGCACAGGTATTAGTCCCTGTTCGAACCGCTGATGGAACAACGGGCTACCAGTTAATGATGCTTTCCACACAGCATATTTCCCAGGGAGCCAGCAGCTTCTCTCCCACGCTTGTTCAAGCCCAAATGGAGCAACAGCAATTACAACAACAGCAACGGCCCCATCCACAGCCACAGCCGCAACAATCACAACAAGCACAGCAACAGCAACAGCAACAGCAACAACAACAGCAACAGCAACAGCAACAGCAGCTCCAAGCAATGATGCAATATATGTGGCAGTCACCATCACAGGCGCAGAGTCAACATCAGTATGTGTCCCAACAACCGCAACCGCAACCGCAACCGCAGCAGCAGCAACAACAGCAACAGCCAGGCTCTATACCACAGCAGTTTTTAACGACACAATACGCTAACATTGCCTCGGCGCCGCAGCGTTATGCGCTTGTTTCTGCTAACGGTCAACAGCAATATCTTATGGCTTTGACTTTGAATCCGCTCCAACAGGTTCACCAGCAACAGCAAAATCAGCAGCAGCAACATCTTCAACAGCAAGCTCAACAGCAGCAAATTCAGCAGCAGTCTCATCAGTTCCAGCAGCAACTGCACTCTGCAAGACCTGTATATCTTACGAGTCAACAGCCGCAACAGGTGTTTACCACCTCGATGATTTCTTCCGGAATGCCTCCTGGGTACCGGTTTAATTAACAAATGTTTCTTAAGAAAAACGCCACACACACAAAAAAAAAAAAAAAAAAAAAAGGAGAAAATGAGCTGAGGAAGAAAAGATTGGATTGATGATCACAAAGAAGTTGGATTGCTCATATAAAGGGGAGCTGGTCTATCGGATATGCTTTCACTTGCAAAAGGGGGGTGGAGTGGTGTTAGACCGAAAAATCTTTTTTTTTTTTTCTGTGTGTGTGTGCGTGTGTTTCATTGCGTGTACGTTTTTATTGTGTGTATATATTTGTATGTGTTTGTATGTGTTTTTTTCGGCTGTCGATATGCTGTGATTACGCAGCGGTGAAGGGAGGGCCAGTCCGCGTCGCAAGTACAGAGTACAATGAGATGAGACGGAGCTCCAGAATGCAAGGCTCAAAGAAGCTACGGGTGGGAAACGTATTATGTTGCAATAACAACAACAAAAAACCCAAAATAAATGTGAGTGCTAATAGGATGTGTATTCTGACAGACCTTATTTGTGTCTGTGAGTATGACGTCCTCTATGAAGAATAAATATGCGCAAGAAGGGAGGGGAATGCGTCCAGCGGGCCCAGGGCGCACCACCAGGAAAGGACCACAAATGGGTAAAGAAATGGAGGAGGTGTGGGCGAGGAATACAGAGGAGGCGGAAGGGTCATGAAAAACAAACAAAAAATAAACCCCGAGAAGAGAGAGAGAGAGGCGGGGAAGAAAAAAAAAAAAAACAAAAACAAATAATTTTTTTTTTCTTTTGTTTTGTTTTGTTTTGTTTTGTTCGGTGACTTTTTTTTTTTTTCCTTCTTCTTTTTTTTGTTGTTGATTTTCTTTTCTTTTCTTTTTTTTTTTTCCTAAAAAAAGGTATTTTTTTTTTCTTTTTTTTTCTTTTCTTTCGTTATATCACCCACTCTTTGAATTTCAGTTTCCCCTTTTTTTTTTTTTTCTTCTTTTTTTCTCTTTTCTTTTTTTTGCGTTTTTTTTTTTTTTTTTTTTTCTGGCAGGTGCCTCTTAAATAAACGCCTACGCATTTATACATGCATGCATGCGTGTATAAATGAAAATATAAATAAATATGTATGCACAGAGACAGAGGGACAGAGAGAAGTGTGATATTATGTGAGTATTTACATCCACAGGGAGGGGAGGAGGGGGAAAAAAAAAGGAGAAAACAAAAAGAAGAAGAAGAAGAAGAAGAAGAAAAAAAAAAAAAAAAAAAAAAGAGTGGCGCGGGCAACATGTCACGAGAACTCCACATATGCCCGGAAGAGAAATTTTTATATATTTATTTAATACCTTCCCTTTTTTCTTTCTTTTTTTTTTTTTTTTTTTTTTTTTTCTTTTGCATTTGGGGGAACTTAAACCGATAAAATATACATACATGCATACATATACATATATATTTATATATTTATTTATTTATATGATTATATGTATTCTTGTCCGCCCATCCAACACTCAGGAACCAAAAAGATTAGAGAGAAGTATGAAGAGAAAGAGAGAGATCAACGCACCCTCGAATTGCGGTGCATACAAACGCACACATCCGCATTAAGAAGGAAATAATGAGAAGAAACAAATCAAAACAAATAAAAAACAACAAAAGGAAGTCGGAGAGGGAGGTGAAGGGTATGTGTGCGTGTGTGTGTGTGTGTGGGAATTGCGAGGGCATGCTGGCTGAAGCAATTCCCCCATCCCCCTCCACCCCTTTTAGAAAAAAGAGGAGGTGAGAGCATGCGAAGATGTCCAATACATACATACATATATACTAATATTATATTATACGATAATATATCTATATTGCTAAGCGTGATGGATGGGGTGTTGCGCATCCGTGTGTGTGTGTGTGTGTGTGTGTGTGTGCAAGCGAGGCGTCTGTTGAAGGGGGGGGGGGGGAAAAAGCGAGAGGGTTCTCTGAGTTTTTGTCTGGTGAATGGCGGTTTTGATTTTGTGTTTTCAGCACAATTTCCTTTTCTTTTGGTTTCTTTTTTTATTATGCAATTTTTTTTTCTTTTTTCTTTTCTTTTCTTTTCTTTTCTCTCAATTGTCGATTTATTCATCTTTTTTTTTTTTTTAAATTTAAATTTTAATTTTTTTTTATTTTTCATGCGACTTCCCCCTTTTTTTTTTTTTTTTCTTTTGTCCTCGTCCAACGTGTATTTCCCTTCCGTTTTTATTCTTTTCTTTTCTCTCATTGTTCTTTTCTCCCCCCCACCACCCCCTCTTTTTTCCAATTTTTTTTTTTTTTTAGTGTTTTTTTTTTGTTTTTTTTTTTTTGTGTGGCTCCTTCTCGTCGGTGCGGCTGTTTTTTTTTTTCTTTTTTTTTTTTTAACAAAAAAATAATAAAAATAAAAAATACGCCGTGCATCCGCAATACGTCTGTCTGTCTGTCTGTCTGTCTGTACGTAAGGCCGAAGGGGGAAGGGAGGGGAGGGGAGGGGTTTGCGGTCCACGTGTACATGCGTACACCTCTACGTACACGTGTACACATTAAAATATAAAATATAAAATATTAAATGTATACATACATGTATGTTTTTTTTTTTTTTTTTTTTGTTGTTTGTTTGTTTGTTTTTATTTTATATTTATATTTTGTGCATGTCTTCCATGGGGAGATGAAGTTATTGCTTGTATATATCTACCTCCCTACCTCCCTACCTCCCTGACTCTCTCTCACTGTATATATTTATATATATTTATATATGTTTATATGTAAAATGCACGTTACTGCGTGTTGGGAACCGCGTTGCGGATATTAATTTAATTTAATTTAATTTTATTTTTGTTTGTTTGTGTGGAGGGGAAAACAAACCCCCTTCTCCTCAGGAGAAAAAAAAAAAAAAAAAGAAAAAGAGGGCCTGAGCCGTCATCCCTCGCCCCCATGCGCATAGAGACACACACGCAGCCCGCATGTGGCCGTGATAGATGAGTGAAGGCATGAAAGAGAGGGAGGGGGAAGGGAACCAAAAGAGCGGCAGAAAAAAAGGAAAAATCAAACAAACAAACGAGAAACTGGAGGCCTTTGATTGGCGGAGGGACGGTGCTGCATTGCGGCATGTCGTCACCTGCGAAAGAGAAAGGAAGAAGAAACAAAATCTGTCTTCTTTTCTTTTCTTTTTTTTTTCTTGTTTTTTTTGTTATTTGCCATCGGTTGCGTTTAGACAGTAATTAATTTACGTGAGGTGTGTGGAGGGATTGTGCGGCCCAATTTGAAGGGGGTCGGAGGATAATAGCACTTAGTGGTTAACTCCTCTGCTTTTTTTTTTTTTTTTTTGTTCCCACCCCCCTGATGACGACTGCCCTCCACGCGGCGAGGGGTTTGCCGGCTGCGGGGCCTTCTTTTAAAGGACTGCCACTTTTGTGCGTTCACAGCGGCCCCGGCCATCGTCACATTTGTGTGTGTGAGTGAGTGAGGATGTTGGGTGCAATGAACCAAACTGCCATCTCTTTCTTTTTTTCTTTTTCTCTCTCTCTCTTTCTCTTTTTTTTTTTTTTGGTTTGTTTCTTGTTTTTTTATTTATTTATTTATTTTCATTGATTATTAGTCACCGAGACCCCGTCCACATGAGGACGGCCGCAAAAGCAATAACAGAAGGAAATAACAAAACAAAAGAAGAAAAAAAAAACAAAACTCGTATTCTCTTTGAGTGTGCATTGCATGAACCGTTATGTGTGGCTTTTTTTTTTTTTTTTGGTACCGTCATAAGTAACAATCGTCTTCTTTTTTGTTTGCATCCGTAACGCCTTTGCCCCCTCTTCTTCTATATCCTTTTATTCTTCTGTACGGGAGACAAAAGAGAGCGGGAGCGAGTGGTAAAAAGCGTGAGGAGGATGAATAAATAAATAAAAAATATAAATGAGGTGAAGGAATGCCGCGGTCCTGCTCGAGTTTTGTGTTTGTTTTGATTGTTTGCTTTTTTTTTTTTTTTTTTTTCTTGTGGAAAAGAGAGTGGAGGGAAGTTTAAAGACATCCGCAGCAGCAGCAGCAGTGGGCGGGCAGCAAAAAGTGAGGAGAGAAAAAAAAAAAGGAAAAGAAAAGAGAAAAAAAAAAACAAAAAACGATGCGCGTTATTGTTGGGTGCGGGGTATGCGTGTGCGGGCCTCTTTCTCTCTCTCTCCTTTTATGTGTCTGTCTGGTCTCTGTGTGTGTGCTCTTGATTTTGTTGTCTCTCTCTCTTGGAGGAAGTTGTTGTGCGGGTTGTGGGAATATTTCCATCCCCCCCTTTTTTTTTTTTTACTGCTGCTGCTGCTGCTGCCGTTGTTGGTTTTGTTGTTATTTCCCCTTCACTCCTCCACCCCATCCCCCTTCACTGTAACTAATCCTAAATAACCCTCTCTTTTTTCTTCTTTTTTTCTTTTCTTTCCCACCCATTACGCCCTCTCTTCATTTATTGATAGTGATTTTTTTTTTTTTTCCCTTTATTATTATAATTGTTACTTTAATTCCTTGTGTTTGTTGGTTTCTGACATCTTTTGATGTTTTTTTTCTTTTTTTTTTTTGGTTTTTGGTTTTTGGTTTTTTTTTTCTGCGTGTGTCTTTTCTTCTTTTTTTTTTTTTTTTTTTAAGATGTATGCATCTGTGCTTTTTTTTTTTTTCTTTTCTTTTTTTTTTTTTTCCCGGTTTGGTCTGGTGTCTCTTGAAATATTTATCGGAAAACAACAAAACGAAAAAAAACGAACAAACAAAAAAGTAATGGATTTTTTATTTTTACCGTTTTTTTTTTTTTTTTTTTTTTTTTTTTTGCCGTGTATTTTGGTTGCGTGTGCATCTTCGACTGAAGGAGGTGATGGAGTGTGTGGGTGGGTGTGTGGGTGGGGGTTTTCTGTTTGGATGTTATGTATTTTTCTGGGTAAAGTGAAGAAGAAGGCGAAAAGCTCTGCACACATACGCGTATATGTTTATCAGTTATGCGTCCCGTTACCGTTACATGCACACACACACACACACACGCATATAAATATTTATATAAAGGTCCTCACTGTAAGTGTGTGGCTCTACACTTATAATTCAACGTGTTGTGTTTATTCATTCATTCATTTTTTTTTTTCTTTTTCTTTTCCTCCCTGGCGGGTTGAGTGGTTTTTGTTTGTGTTTGTGTTTGTGGGTGTGGGGGCGGGCGCTTGTTTTTGTTTTTTGTTTTGCGTACACGTAATGAGTGCTCACACGAGGGGTGCTATGAATGGGGGGAGAGGGGGAGAGGAGTGGGATAAAAAAATATATTTGTTTTTTTCGTATTTAATCGCGCGTGACGGTTGTGTGAAGTGTGTGTGAGGGCTGCAACGTTGTTTTTTCTGCCGTGTGTTGCTTCTTTTTTTTTTTTTTTCTTTTTTTCCCCTCCACCCCCACCCCCTTTCACCCCATTCTTTTCCTTCTTTTCACTGTAATCTTTTCCGTCTGCTTTTTTCTTTTCTTTTCCCTGTTTGTTTGTTTGTTTCCTTTATGTGCATTCATCCCCACAGCCCTCACAGCGAGGCAGCACACCGCCCCAAAATGTGTTCCCACCCACCATGGTTTTGATGCACGGACATCCACATTGCAGTTTTTTTTTCTTTTTTTTTTATTGTCTTTGGTCCTTTTTTTTTTTTTTTTGGCTGCCTTTTTGTTGGGGGGCCCCTTCTCCTTCTCCCCCTCGTGGCGCGGCTCCACAAAAAAGAAAAAAAAAAACAATTTTAGGCGATCCAACGTCCATAAGAGCGATTGCGTTTGTTTGTGTTTGTAGAGGGGCAGGGGGGGAACGGGGGGAGTGTTGGGCGGCGCCACGGCTGAATTTATTCAAAATAATAAAAATAATAATAATAAAAAAAAAAAAGGGCAATGAAGAAAGAAAAGAAAAAAAAAAAGTATTCGCATATCTAAACACAACACCAAGAGTGGATAACTAATAAAAGTCAAGTGGTGTAAATATAAATGTGTGTGTTTATGTGTGTATGTATCTATGTATCTATGTATTTGTATCTATGTATCCCTGTATGTATGTACACGTATGTATTCGGTTTTGTTGATTAGGAATTTCTGTGGTGCCTGGGACGGTTGTTTATAATAATGTAATTACAGAGGGCTGCATCTATCTTGTTTTTTTTTTTTTTTTTAAATTTCAAAACGATATTTGTGTTCTTACATTACAGAGACAAGTACCACCACTAATGAATGCATGAATGAATGAATTATTATTATTGTATGCTTGCATGTAATTAACATTCCATCAACGGTAACAATGTATCGATTGCGTTGTATCTGTTGTCTTCTTTTTTCTTTTTTTCTTTTCTTTTTTGGTTTTTCAGTAATGCTTGTATTAAATATAAATATTTATAAATATATATATATATCGTGCGATCATTTTTTTTTCTTTTCTTTTTATTTTGTGTTTCTTTTCTTGTCATGTGTGCCTCGCAGTGTTGTAATTTCTTTTTTTTTTATTTTTTTTAAAATTTTTCAGTTGTTTGATTTCCACCTCGTGTGTGCGTGCTCGGGGAGGGAGGAGGGGAGGAGGATGCCGTCGTTTGTTTCTCAACGTTTGTTTTGTTTGCATGCAACTCACCCGAAATGTTTGGCGGCTGCACGTTTCCCCCCCCCCCCCCTTTTTTTTTTTTTTTTTTTCCCCCTTCTCATCACCGACGACACCGCCACGTGGACTTTTTTTTTCGTATTTTTTTTTTTTTAACTACACTTTTGTTTTGTGGTGTTTTTTATGTTTGTTTCTGCCGGACGGGCGTGCGGGGGGAGGAGGGGAGGAGGCATGTGGGCTGCGATCCACAAGGGGGAGAAGGGCGGCGCCTACTTTTTTTTTTTTTTTTTCATTTCTTCTCCTCGTGGCTGTCTTCCTGCAGGCGTCAAGGCACATCCCTCCACCTCCCTGCCTTCTTTCTTTCTTTCTTTTATTTATTTATTTTTTTATTTATTTTTTGTTTTTGTTTGTATGCGTCCACCGGACGCCTCGGGGCGTAATGGACCAGCGGGGAGGGTTGGGAGGAGGAGTGTCATAATGAAGTTGAAGAGAACGATAAGGAGTCATCTGCGGATGTGACGTGGGAGCACACTGTTTTGTATTGTATTGCGTGTGCATGGTTAAATAATTTCAGTTGTTTCCTTCATGTATTTCACACTCTCCCTCCCATCTCTATTCCCCAACCGTAATTCCCCCAGTCCAATCTATTTTTTTTGTTTTGTTTTGTTTTGTTTTGTGTGTGTGTGTGTGGGAGGGAAATTTCACTCTATTTTTGTTACCGCTGGAGCAAAAATAAATAAGAAGAAAAAAAAAAGTATAAAATAAATAAATAAATAAATATTTTATTAATGATTTTTTCTTCTTCTTATGGGTTTTCCATTTTGGTGTGGGGCGATGCAACCCCTCCTTCTTTCTTTCCTTTTTTTTTTTTCTTTTTTTTTAAAATTTTTTTTTTTTAATTTTTTTCTGTTGTCTGTTGGCGCTCTTGTGTGCATGGATGGTGACTTCTATTTACCGTAACTCTCTTTTCTTTTCTTTTCTTGTCTTCTCTTGCCGTTTGTGTGTGTGGCGGTGTTGCTTGGGTCGAAACGTGTACGGTCGGTTTTGGATGCGTCGTTCTTTTTGTAAGATACTCATTTTTTTGGGGAAGTGAACAACGACGTACACACATCAGAAACGGGGATGTCTGAGTCCAGAAGTGGTGACAGCGTCGAAGAGCCACCCCGCACCATCAGCCATGAGAAGAACAACAACAACAACAACACTGCTAGCACCGCCACGATGAACCCAACGTCCGTTTTTATTGGACTCGGCCCCGCGGCCTCCAGCATTTCCGACGATGCACTACGTCAGCGCCTTGAAGAGGTGGCGCCTGTGCTTGGCGTGCGCATCCGTGGTCGTTGCGCCTTTGCGGATGTGCCTGACCCGGAGACTGCGGAAAGACTTGTGGCGGAGTTGGACGGTAAACTTATTGGTGATGCACGCATGGCGGTGCAGATCAGCCGCAATAAAGATAAGCAGCGTCCCCCAGGTAATCAAAATCACAACAACAATTTGAATAACTCTGGGAGGACGTCGCTTTTTGTCGGTTTGGGTCCAGCCGGCGGTGCCATCTCCGACAGAGAGCTTCGCAGCAAACTGGAGGAGATTGCACCGGTCACCGGATTTCGGCGACGCGGGCAATGCGCGTTTATCGACGTGGCGGATATGGCGCACGCATCGAGAATGATTCATGAACTTAATAATCAGTACATTGGTGATTGCCGTCTTTCTGTTCAGTACAGTCGTGACAACAAGAGCTCTCGCTTTGGTGGCCGTATGGAGAAGCGTAGCCGCAGCCCGGTCCGTCGTCGTCGTCGGCAACGTAGTCGTAGGAGTGATAGCCTCGATCGCCGCCGCTATCGTCGACGCAGAAGTTACAGCTACAGCAGTCGCTCTAGCTCCAGCCGCAGAAGCAGTGTGGACTCCGATGACAGCCGTGAATACCGTCGACGGGACAGACGGGACAAACGACGCCGGGAGCGCAGCCGCAGTTATAGTAGTCGATCGCGATCGAGCAGTCCATCTTATCGCAGGCGTCGTGATTAAACGGTAAACACGCACAAACACAAAAGGAAAAATAAAAAAGGGGGTAAAATGGCAGGCGGTGAACAACGGACATGCGAAGATTTAAGAGGACTTGACAGCGGCACGATTGTGTGTGTGTGTGGGGTGAATTTTAACAGATTAACCAAGAAGAAGAAGAACAACAACAACAACAAAAAGCGACATGAAAAACCACTCCTCAAGGCACAGGTAGGCCAATGGGAAAGAAAGAAAAACGGCTGTGCGTTAGAGAGGATCAAAGAAAACAAAAACCAACAGCAACAACAAAAACAAAAAAAAAAAGAAACTGAGGAGATTTCTTCTCAGGCTCAAATGGACTTTCTCCTGTGTGAGTTAACTCTTCCATTTACATGTATTTTTTTTTTTTTTTTTTTTCTTTTCCCTTTCTTGCTTATTGGTACTGAGGCAAAAGTATCTTCCACAAAACCTAATGCCGTGAAGGCGTACCCGTGTATGCATATAAATATATACATGTGCATGCATGCATGTATACACGCGTATGTATTCTGCTTTGACGCGGATGGAGTTGTGGTGGAAGGGAGTCTTCTTGATGAGGCCATTAGGAGGGAAGGAGGGGAGAGCAACTAATTTGGTGGACAAAAACTCCCCTCAAAAGAAAAAAAAAAAAAATTGAGAAATAAAATAAAAAATAAAATTAAAAATAAGAGAGCCGGTGCAGAAGTCAGACGGAAGGACAGGAGAACTTGTGGCGGGATACATGATAAATTAGAGTCTTTTCCAGCCGAAAAAAAAAAAAAAAAGAAAAAAAAAAAAAATAAAGGCATTGACGAAGTTGGAGAGAAGGGACGAAAGCAGCAAAAGAAAAAAAAAAGAAAAAAAAAAAAAAAAGAAAAAAAAGAAAAAAAAATGTTGATGAGCGAAATAAAAAAACAAAACAAAAACAAAAATGAAAAGTAAAAAAAAAAAAGAAAGAACAAAACAAACACACACACAAGTGGAGAAAAAGAGAAAAAAAAAGAATAAAAAAGAAAAGGAGAAACAGGCTCTGTGTGTTTGCTTTTGTTTTTATGTTTAGGGGGCGAAGCAGCGTGATGGGACAACACACACACACCGGCAGAAGCCGCAGCGGAAGATGAGGAGCGGGGAAGGGAAATAACTCCTGCAGCCTCCACGTGATTTACAAAAACACCCGCAAGTAAAAAAAAAAAAGAAGAAAAAAGCGGCGGGAATGAATGAGAAGGGACATGAGGATGAAGATGGAGATGAGAAAAAAAAGAGGGAAAAAAACAACGAGGAGGGCATGAGGAAAAGGAGTGAGACGGAGGGAGGAAATGCTGTTGGGTACTTTAGGCACAAACCCACCATGCAGGAGTGAAGGAATAAAGAGAATTTGGCGGTGTGTGTGGATTAAAAAAAAAAAAAATAAATCTTTAAGGGCTATGAAAGAAACAACAACAAAAGCGTCAAGATGGAAAAGAAGGATTTGATGCTGCGGCCGCTTTACGGAGAAGGAGGAAGAGGGAAGGAAGCATATTGTACATATATTGGCTTTGGAAGACCTGCAATGGGGAACCACCCTCCCCACCACCACACACACACACAGTGTTGGTTACAGAAGTACGCTGCATGTACACCCCAGGGTAACTGGAGCATGGCGCACGAAAAGAGAAAAAAGGGGGCAAGGAATGGGGTGGAACGAACAAAGAAAAAGAAAAGAATGTCAGTGCAGTCAAAGGAAAAAAAAAATACAACAACGAAGAAATAACGATTGAATGAAAATTCAACAATTTTTTCTTTCTTTCTGTCTACACCAAATATTTTTGCGTGGTTTCTTTGCTTACGTGGACGTTTCTCTTCTTTTTTATTTCCCCCCTGCCCCTTTTGCTGTGTATTTCTTATTTCATGTGCTTTGATTTCTGTCTTGCATCAGTGCTTTTCTTTTTATTCGTGTGACGTTTTATGAGCTTTTCCCTAGTCCCTCCCTTTTTTTCTTTTTTATTTATCATCTCCTTTCTCTTTGACAGGTCCTTTTTTTCCCCTTTTTTCTTTCTGTCTGTGTGTCTGTGTGTGTGGCGCTGTGTACATCATGAGAAATTTATGCGGGAAGGGAGAGGGAGAGGAATAATGATCAGGGGAGTCTGGGGGCGGTGCTTGTGTGTGTGTATGTGGGAAAGTGGAGAGGAGGCAAAGATGGATATGTGATAGTAATGATCTGGACTCCTCCATCTTTTCCCCATCCTTCCTTTTTTTTTTTTTTTTTTTTGCTCCCACGTCATTATTTTAACATCGCCATAAATTTTTTTTTTTTCTTTTTCGCTTGTCGCTTTTCTGTATTTATTTTGCCTTTTTTCTTCTTTATGCGGCAACTTTCTTAGGGTGCGGAAAGGTGATGTCTTCTGTCGATATCTGCACTCCCCGCCATGCAACTTTCTAGTGGTCGTCATATCCACCTACCCGTATATATATATATCTGTGTTAATGAACCTGCAGTGATGTGATGGTGTCTCTTTACTCCCTTCCATGCTTTTTGCTGCTGCTACGGGGTGCCATGGCAACTCCCTGCTGACTTTAATGTCATGATTGCATTTGTCGTCTCACATTTATTTGGTTTACTTTCTCCCTCACTCTTGCCTTTTTTTTTTTTTTTTTGGGGTGGTGGTGGTGGGTCTATTAGGGAATCCGTGATTCCAATTTTTAGGAACTTTATTTTTGAAAATTCGATTTTTCTTTTTTTTTTTTGTGGTTTGTATAGTTTTAGGGGAATTTCTTTTTTTTTTCTTTTTTTTTTAAATCTCTTGCGTGTGTCCGTCCCCGTCGTTATTGTCAGGAGTTCCGGGGATCCGCGGTCCTTTTTTTGTATTTTATTTTTGGGCGCCTTTATTTCCCACGGACGACTGGCGGATTGCACTCTGTTGGCACGGCACGACTGTTTCTAGATACGCAGATACTCACCGCTTGGCAGGATGGATTCGGCAAACTCGCACGTGGAGACCAACTCGTTGGTTGGACCCTCCGTATCCGAGTCCATGATGCTTGAGGCGCGTACCTTCTGCGTGGTTTGCGGCCATTTTGGCTCCGATTTTGTACTGCGCAAATCTGGTCTCAAGTGCAGCGGCTGTGTGGGGAAGACGGCAAAAAAGTCGTGGTCACGACTGCAGCAACGTCAGGCGAACGAGTTGCTCTCACAGGCGACCACGCGGGCCCGAATGGGCAGTATATCTTCCGTGGTAAGTGGGTTAGGGGAGCCTTTTCATTGGGCAAACTTTAGTGCGATGGACAGTGAGGAGGCGGACTCGGTACCGCCTGAACAATTTAGGAATAATGGCAGCAGTTTTGATGTGCCAATGTCTTCTTTGCCTCATCCACCGCGCGGGAGGCCTTTGACACCACGGGTGGAGGGCGCAAAGGTTACGTCCAGTCCCTCTCGACAACCACACATTATGGACTATATTTCGAATACAGCATGTTATCAAGCTGCTGCTGCTGGGATTATTGTGAAGGATGCAATGTGTCTTGTCAGCAACCCCACCGATTCCTCAACACAGGGGACGAATGAAGATAGTTACGTGAGCGCCACGAATAATTCACTCCTCGCTTCCGCGGTGGCAAGTGCACCACGTCGTAAGGCGCCTGCTGTGCCACCGCGAGCCAAAGTCAAGAAGCCAGGCCCGCCGTCGACGGAAGAAGTAGGGGAAAGCGGCGTCACAGAGGTGCAAGAGACAAAGGGAGATGGCGAACAAAAGGTAACAACTTTGCATCTGGGGAAACTTGACCCTGCTGCAGCCCCTATTTCTCTTCCTTCTTCTGCGAAAAAAGCATGCGAGGGGACCAGTTCAAGAGAGAAACGGGTTAAGGCTCGCGAGACAGTCGTGGTGGATGCGTCATACGCTGTTGAATCTTCTAGTGCTGAAGGAAATGGAGCAGGGAGTGATGAGAAGTATGCAAACGCAGTGGGGCCAATAGCATTGCCCCCATTACTACAGTCCGATTCTTGTTACGTACCACCCAAGACACCCCGTGCGGATGATTTTATACTTTTAGCGGATGCATCCTCAGATACCATGGCCAATGATGAAACATATGAATTGCAAAGGAGCGCCGCTCCTTTGCATACCGGTAGTAATGATGGAAAGCTGAAGGCTTCTATATCATCGCAAAGTTTTCGTACTACATCTTCAATGGCGCGTAAGGAGACGGTAAAGACGAAGGCCACACAAAGTTCTGCGTCTCAACCAGCTAGTGCACCTCCCCTCAATTCTGTACAATCTTCGACGGATGGGACAAGATCCCCGGCCATGCATGCTTCTGCAGCGTCAAAGAATGGTGGTGACGTCCCTAGGGGATGTCCTGCGCGGAAGGGGTCGAGTTTAACATCGACACCAGGAAACAGCAAGACAAAAGCGCAAAGAATACAAGGTCAAAAACAAGAACAAGGGTTACAAGTGCAGCAGGCCCCAACTTCTCATGTAGATCCCACGTCTAGAAGCTTTGGAAGGTGTGAAATAACAACATGTGATACTTTGCGGACCTTTTCCCTCTCTTCCTCTTCCTCTTCCTCATCGTCTCTCTCGTCCTTGGAACGGGGATCATCCAGGGCGGGTGCATCATCGCAGGAAAAAGAGTTGGCTGCAGAGGTGACGTCACAGCGTCAGCCTTTCCTGGATAACGCGTCGGGTTTACCGACTTTACACGTAAATATTGATCGGTTATATATTGAAGTAGAAGAACCACAGTATGCATCACCGGATGAATCGCTTCTGAGTCCAGCAACACAATGTTTTTCTTCATCTCTTTCTACAAGTACAGTGAACCAAACTGCTGTTCCTGTACCCTCTGTTTCAGGGAGTAAGTTTACTGTCACACGACACTTTTCTTCATCGAATCCGCGTCAGGAGAATGCCGCTTCTTTAATGACGTCTCGGTTTAGTCTGGATCAAAATCCTGGCTTGGCCACAGAAGGAGGCGAGGGTACATCGCAACGAACGTCTGGACTTCGACGAAGTTCGGCTTCCGCCGATAGAGTAGAGGCAAGAAAAATTGCTTTTATTCTTTCTTTGCGCGATCGTGATAGCAGGGAAGAGTTTTACTCCGTCAGGTGCCGTTACTTTTCGGATTTGGTGCCTCTGTTTCAGGAACTGCAGTCTCTGATGCATACACTCCCGCAAATTTCAGTTTTTCGCATACCGAGTGTACGTTATGTCCCAGAGAGTTTCGTTGCGGAGCGTCGGGCAGAATGTCAGACTTTTCTGGATGCAGTGGTACAAAATCATTTTTTGGTTCGACATCCTAAAATGGTGGGGCTTCTACGACTGGAACCGTACTTAAACCAAAATGCGTCTTCGGCTAGAACGATTCATATGAGTGGTTCACTGTGTGGAGAGAGTGCTGCGCATAATGCAACCAAAATAGGGCGCCGGAATACAGTGACGCTATTTACACAACTTAATAAGGATGCTTTGGATCAGCTTCGTGCGATGTCCTCTAGGAATTTTCTGGGCCGTCAAATGAGCACGTCGAGTTGCTTGTCCACCACTTCATCCGTTTCCCGTCGTGGGGCGATAGATGCCATTATAAAGGAAGATTTGGAAAAGGTACAGCTGGGAAATTTGATTGGCCGCGGTACTTTTGGCGCCGTGTACTTGGGCTTATTGCCTGGTCACTCCACTGTTGTTGCGGTGAAAATTGTGAAGGTCAATGAAAATGTGGATGAGGACTTTCTTCATTCAATGCGGAAGGAACTTGACGTTTTGCGTGCGGCTCGGCACAATAATATCATACGTTTTCTTGGAAGTACATATCTTGAGCGGGAGCGTGAGTTGCGTGTGTTTACTGAGTACGTGGAATGCGGCAATATTTCCACCATGGTGAAGAAATTTGGTAGTCTGCCACTTGTGGTGATACAAAAGTACATGATTCAAATCTTACGTGGTCTTCAATACTTGCATAATATGGCCATTGTGCATCGGGATATAAAGGGTGAAAATATTCTGATCACGAAGAAGGGCCGCTGCAAACTGGCGGACTTTGGATGTAGTGGTACTCTTCATGAAGTTGAGGGACGGGAGGAAATGCAGGGCTCACCCCTATGGATGGCACCAGAGATTATTCACGGGGCACCTCCAGCAACAGCAGGTGACATATGGGCATTGGGTTGTGTGGGTATTGAGATGTTGCAACGCCCTATTTGGAATGTCGCGGGAGATCTCAACCCGTATATATTTCTTTACCGTATTGGGAAAGTGAATGGACCGCCCCATGGCCTGCCGACGGAGGAGGAAGTTGAGCAGTTTGCGGGACGCGAGGAAACACGGGAGGAGTATACATGCTTCGGTCTCTATCGCGAATTTCTTAGCAGCTGCCTTCGAATGCAGCCGGAGGAACGGTGGAGCGCCGATGAATTGTTGAAGCATCCATTTTTGCAGAAAGCCTTCTCAAGGCATCTGCGTTGGATGCCTCCTAAAGTGGGCGAAGTGAAGTCCACGAGGGCCACGGCGTAGTTGGGTGGGTGGGTGGATGGAAGTAATGGAGCGGACAACGTCATCAGAACCACGAGACACAAGTGTAGATAAAAAAGGGGGAAAAAAAAGCGGCCGGGAAAGAGGCATCCAATGGTAAGTTGATAAAACCATATACACGTACACAACCGTATAAAGTTACATAGTTATATACATTTGGCCACCTCTCTCTCTCTCTGGTTATTTTGTGTGTTTTTTTTTCTTTAAGGCAAGTGTTCTGCTTGCTGCCACCAGCGGTATGACTGGAAAAGAGGAGGAGGAGGAGGTGGAGGTGGAGGAAATCCCCGCTACTGCTCATATGTAACGAAGCTGAAACCGAAGGAAAGAACACGAAAAATAAAATTAACAACAACAAGAAAAACAAAACCACCAGGGAAGTGAGACAGGAAGTTACACTTCCCTGGTAACACATCCATGCATGGTCAAAGGAAGTCATATATATATATATATTTATATAACATGGTATATGATGGACAAAAGGGATGCTGTGAGAGTCGAAGAAAAGTCGCTTCTCTTTTCCCCTTTTTTTTTTTTTTCCCTCCCTCTTTCCTCCACTTCCAAAAAAAAAAAAAAAAAAGAAACAACAACAAAAAAACAAAAAATACGACAGTGATGAAAGAATGCATGAGTTCAGGCATCACCGAAAAGGAAACACCCAAACAAAACCAAAACCGAATTCGTTTTATTTATTTTCGTTTCCTTCTCTTTTAAATGTCTGTGTGCATGTCACCGCAAAATGTCTCTGCCGCCGTGTGTGTGCGCTTATGCGTGTCGGAGAATTAAATAAAGGCGATGGCCTGCCGTAGCGTTTGTTGACATCATTCTTTGAGCCTTCACTTCTTTTTTTCTTTGTTGTGGCTGGTTCCGTCACCCTCTTTTTTTTTTTTGTTCTTCCACCTTCTCTCCGGTTGCAGCCGCGCACGAGACGAGACGAGGCCCAAAAGGCATGAGACGGGGGAGTCAAGGAGACGTCTGCGGCAAACAAGCCTGAGCCGCTCCAGAGTCGGGGAGGAGGGAGTGAGAGGCAACAAATAAAAAGAAACGGCCTGCAGGGAGTGGGTGGGAGGCAACAGCGAAAGACCCACTCTCGCCCATTCCCTCAAGTGGGGTGGGGACCAAAAATAGCAGCAACAAACAAGCAGAAAAGAAGAGAGCTGAAGGGACAGAATAAAGTCGAACAACCGACAAGACATAAGAGGAAAAAGAAACGAAAAAAAAAAAAATAAAACATAGAATATTCGTTGTTGTTTCCAGCAGTCCGCTTCTACTGTTTTCATTAACCCACTTTTTTTTTTTTTTTTGCGTTTTTTTTTTTTTTTGCTTACATTTGTTGCTTTCTTTATTGTAAGTTTGGTGTTCAACGAAAGAAATAATTACGAGTGCATGGAGTGGGGAGTCGCACAGTAACACACAAGTACGTGGGGAGTGGAAAGGGGGGGGGGAGGTGTTTGTGTGTGGGGATTGGGGGGGAACAGTCCACATGTTGTTGGAGGAGCGTAAATAAGGCGCTGCGGAAATGAAGCATGTTTCTACATTTGCAGAAACACGTGTTTATTACAATACATAAAAGTATTCGTCTGCATTGGCATTTGTGGATATGAGCCGCTGGACTTTTTTTTTTTTTTGCTTTTTTTCCTTTTTTTTTTTGCTATTGTTTGTTTCTTCCTTGTCATTTGACTTTTTTTCTTTTTTTTTTTTTTTTTTTCCCCCCACCCCCCACGCCGCATGCGAAGTGTGGGGGAAAGACATGGAAGAAGTATACACATTCTTACATACATTACTAAGGGACTACTCATAATGAGGCAGCCGATGGAGATGAATAAATGAAAGGGGTCATACACCAGCCCGCAGCTGAGGCGGCAGAAGTAAGCAGGCAAGCAAGCAATATATATATATAAAGAGAGAGAGAGACAGGGAGAGAGGGAGAGGGAGAGGGAATGAGAGCGGTGCATAATATACACACATTGATTTGAAAAGCCAGAAGAAACAAAAAAGGGAATTGACATGCATCGGTTTTTCTTATTGAGGATTTACACCTCGTTTTATCTCATTTTTCCTTCCTTTCCTTTTTTTTTTTTTTTTTTCTCTTCGTCTTCGTCTTCGTCTTTGTTTTTTTTTTTCTTTTCTGTTTTTGTTGTTGTTGTTGTTGGCTCTTACTTTTTACCCTTTAATGTAATTGTTGCTTTGTCCCTTTTTCTCGGTATTGTGTTTTCTGCACGATGAAAAGTGACTCGTCATTCTTTTTTTTTTTTTTTTTTTTTCTTTTTTTATATTTATCTTTTCCCCCCCCCCCCCCCACCTCTTTCTTTCTTTTACTGTTATTGTTCGGCCCTCTCATCCGCAAAAAAAAAAAAAAAAGGAAAAAAAGAAAAAGGCCCCATATATACACACACATGCATACATGTATGTGTTTCTGCTCTTGTCTTCTGTAGACGTTTGTCCATGAATTACTTTTTACTTTTGTACGAATATAATTTTTTTTTTTCCTGTTGGCTTCTCTTCTCTTCACTTCTCTTCACTTCTCTTCACTTCTCTTCCCTTTTTTTTTTTTTTTTTTTTTTTTTTCCCCCGAACAAACACGCATCTTTTACGCTGCAGCGACGAGAGCTGCTTGAGTGTTCTCGAGACCAGGCGTGCGTCTGCGGTGAGTTTGGGAGGCGGGGGAAGAAGAAGAAAAGAAAACAAGAAAAACGGGGGGTGGGGGAGGGGGGCAACAGTACGCAAGAGCGAGAGGGTGAGTGAAGACAAGAGGGGCGCAGCCACACACACACACACACAAAATTACATTAAATTACAATACACGCAATTAGGCCCGGAACGCGCGACACGTGGAGAAGTAGACGTAAAAAAAGTGGAAAACGGCAAAAAAAAAAAAGAGGGACCTAAAAAACAAAAACAAAAACATAATCAAAGGACACATATCCGCACACGTCAGGAAGTGGAACTGTAGGGAGAATTTTCATAATATTTTTCAATTGTTTAAGCTCCTTTTGGAGAGAGGAGGGGGGAACGGTGTCCAAATAAAGGCATATCACTAAGAGACGAAAAGAAAAGAAAGGAAAAAGAAAAAAAAGATTGGGTGTGCGTCAATATATTAGACAGCTTCTTTTATCTGTCTGTTGTTAACGCTCTCTATCCCACGTATATATATATACGCAATAAAACGGAAATATCAACGACGGAATGCCACGGCAAATGAATGCGATGGGCCCTTTAAACATTTACAAGGAGCTGGAGGAGCTTACGAATTGTGAACCATTGAGAAAACTGAGTGCTTCGCAGAAAGATTGGCTTCTTGACAGTACATCGCACTACAGAAACAACAGTAACACGGCTGCGGTTCCCAATGTAAACACGCAACTCACATCGTCGTTTCGAAACGGAGAGGAGGAGGCAATAAGTGAGGGTCTGTCAAGGGTAGAATCTGCATCAACGGCTCGTGGGACTCAACGGCCCGTCAATACTGGCACTTGCAGCAACAGGAATGCGGAGGGGGCAGTAGCCAGATATGATATTGCCGCCAAGACCGACACAGCTACTGCGCACGTCTCCCCACTACGCGATGAGTCGATAGGAGGGACACTTATTACCTTGGAAGTGTCCTCTTCTAGCGCAACCCCAGAGGGTTTGTTGTCATCGCTCTCACCGATGCTGCTATCTGGCTGTGCTATGTCGTCACCCGTTACCTCTCGCCGAATACCGGGAAAAAATCATACTAGAACTGCAGCCAAACGAGGTGTTAGGCAATTCAAAACAAGCAATACAAAAACTTGTTCCAACAAGGGCGTCCGGCCCTGTTCAAAGGGTGCAATCATATCGCTAGTCGGCACCCCGAACTCGAGGCGGTCTTCATTGGCCCATGTTATCCCTTCTGGGTTGAAAAAAGTGTCTGAAAAAACTAGTGTGAAGATCCATGACGCTGGCATCCGTCCCGTGTCCGTCAATTCCCCTGTGGTATCAGCGAGCCCTTACTTAGAGAAGGGGAATCAAGGTGTCACGACAAACTTGCCTTCGCCAGCGATTCAGAGTCGTGATTTTTCTGTGGCTACTGTCGCTGCAGCTCAAAAGACGTTGGAGCAGAGAAACGGCTCCTCACAACCATGGCCTTGCGCGGATGAGCGCACGAGTTCTTTTGAGGTTTTTGTTTCTTCTGAGAGTGACACGGAAGCCGCACCAATTTCTTTCCCCCTTGCTCAACAGAGGCAAAATCCTCCCTTGATTAATCAAGGCCAAAGTAGAGTACCGGCTGAGAATACAGCATCGCCTTCGGTCTCTGCCTCCACATCTGTTGTGGCTGTCATTGGTGTATACGAGGTGACGGAGAAGAGGGCGGCACAGCCTTTAAGGGAGGAAAAGAAGAATACTGGCCAATCAACCTTGTCCCACCGATTCAAGGGGAATATGTCACCTTCCTCAGCCAATAAAATTGGCAATCTAAAAGAGAGGGAGAAGATGAGGGTTGGAAGTAAAAACAGAGAGAGGAGTGTGCCATTGGAGGAATTGAAGCGAGTGGCTATGGAAGAGGAAGAGAAAAAAATTCAGCAGGAGAGGAACCAAAATGAGGCAAATAAAGTAAACCATAAGGAACGGGAGGAGGCCAATAAGGGAAGCGAAGTGCCAGAATTCAAAACGGAAGTCTCCAAAGTGAATGTGCGACAGAAAAGTGTGACGGGATCTCAAGAACGAGAAAAGATTGCGCAGCGAAACGAGTCAGAAGCACGACAATCTCAAGTTGCATTAATTTCGCCGACAGAATCAAGAAGAGCGTTGAGCGAGAGACCGGTGGTATCCAAGCCAGAAGGAGATAACAAATCGGGAGGCATGGACGAGGTTAGAGCCGATCATTATGATGAGGGGAAACGTGTCTACAGGGAAGATGCACTGTATTCCACGCATGCAACCTATATGAAACAGAAATCGAAGGCAAAGTGCTGCAACGTCATGTAACTTTGTACTTTTGACGTATATATGTGTTCAGGCATACGTATATACATGTTTAATTTGCTGTTGCCGCGTACTGCCGTCTTTTGTATGCGTGTGTGTGTGTGTGTGAATTTACATGCCAGTTACTCACTTACGAAGGAAAAGCAGGAAAAAAAAAAAGAAAATGTCAAGGAGAAGAAAAAAGGGAACAATAGCGATCGACAAACAATAGTCTGGATATGCCGGGAGGGGGGATGTTGCTATTGATTTGCGGTAATCATGCAGTGTTTTTTTTTTTTTGTTACAATTCCTGCTTTCGCTTTTATCGACCCTTTTTGTTTTTTTGGCAGGCAAAACAGAACTGGTCAGCTGGGGGACGGAGTGGACTTTTTACTACGATGTTTGGAGACGCGTGTATTATTATTATTATTTTTTTTTTTTTGTCTGTGTGGATGCATCTTTCTTTGATGTTGGGTTGGAATGGAACCGTTACAAGGCTGGCCAAAACAAGTAGTGGACTGTTGGTGTTATTGTTGTTGTACTGTGGGTGCATTCTCCCTTTAATTTCTCTCTGTGGAAACTTTCTTCTGAGGGGGAGGGAAAGGATGACCGGAGAGATGTGATCACGGGGCATGGGCAGGGAGGGACGGAGAGAGGGGTGTGGCATCTCTTGATGCGTATAAATTTGTGTATGCGTGTGGCTGTGTAAACAGGACCTTCAGCACCCATCATTTTCATTTTTTGTTGTCCTTGTCTGTTGGGGGGCGGCGTGGGTCGTTTGATCCACCGCTTTTTTTCCTTTCTTTCTTCTTTTTTTTTTTTTTCGCTGTATCCCGCATCTGTACGCATCTTTTTTCTTTTTCCTTCTTCTTATGTAACTGTGTGTTTGTGTGTGTATGCAACGATGCGCTTTTTTTTTCTTTTGTTGTTGTTGTGTGTTTGCGCTCGCTGATTGTTTACTACATTTGTTTGCATGCGTGTCTGTTTCTCAGCCGGTGGTTCTTTGGTGCACACGTCTCGTTGTAAATCAAAGGGTGCGAGGAGGTGCCAGTGATCCCGTTATGTTTTTCCTACTAACGATTGTACATGCAGAAGTATGTATACATGTGCTCTCTCTCTCTCTCTCTCTTTTTGTTTTTGTTTTTCCCCTGTGCCTGTGTAATTGTCTGTGTGTGTCGTTGGACTTTTCCAGCCGTTCCTCATTGGGCGCATCCCACACAGTGGTGACGCCTCGGAGGCGAATTGGAACGACAAACGGGGGCAGCCACAGAAGGAATGGGAAATTTTTTTTTTTATTTTCTTCCTTCATGTAACCAACAGACGCACGCACACACACACTCCAAAGCGAGGATGCAGGCGATTGAAAGAAAAGAGAATCGATGTTTGTTTGTTTGTTTGTGTGTCCATGCGTCCTTTTTTTTTTTTTTCTGCGGTGACGCATGCGTATTTGCTGACGTGCCCGCATCCACCGCCGTCAATTGGGGTGGTGGTGATGGTGTGGATGCACGTTGAAGGCCCTCGTTGGTGCGGGCGTGCGCGTGTCTACGCGTCTCTCTCTCTCTCTCTCACACAGTCTCTCTTCTTTCCCTCATGTGTGTTTGTCTGTGTGGCTGGGCGAGAAGGAAGGAAAGGAATTAAGGCAAGGCACACACCACTCGTGCCGTTCAAACGCAAAGGCAAATAAAGGAAAAGAAAACAAACAAACAATCAAATCAAATCAAATCAAATAAAAGGAGTGCGAAGCATCCAGCAGAAGGAGCAGAGGAGTTTAACGCACTCAAGCGAAACAAGCAAAAAAGAAAAACAAAACAAGAGGGAAGGGGCAGCAGAAAAAAACAAAAACACGAAAAAGGAAGAGAAGGGAAAAAGAGAGTGAGAAGAAGGTGTAGAAACGAAAAGAAGAAGAAAAAAAAGAGGAAAAAGGACAAAAACAAAAAGAAATTGCCGGCGTGGGGTACAAGGCGGAGCGAAGGAAAGGCATTTTGTGCGATTTTGTGTTTTTGTGTCTGTCTATCTGTGAGTCCACCGTGTATTGCATAGACGCCGGGCAATAAGTCGAAATTTCCGGTCAACGCGAAACACAACCACCGCAAGGAAGAAGTCCTTCACCGAAATCCGCTTGAAAAAAACACACACACACACACATACATACACACAAAGGAAGCAGAGTGACAGAGGCGGAGAAACAAATCAGCACCGAAGCATTAAAGGCATGGCGGGATCGAAGCGCATCGGGAAGTATGAACTCGGCAAGACGCTTGGATCGGGCAACTTCTCCAAGGTGAAACTTGGTCGTGATATTGAGACCGGGAAGGAGTGGGCAATTAAAATAATAGACAAGGAGCAGCTTGTACGGGAGCGTATGGAGGAGCAGTTAAAGCGAGAGATTGCCGTCATGAAAATGTTGCATCAACCAAACATTATTGAGCTTCGTGAGGTCATGCAGACGACAAATCACATCTACCTTGTTTTGGAGCTTGTTACAGGAGGGGAGCTATTTGACAAAATTGCCGCGGCAAAACGCTTCGACGAGCCAACAGCGCGCCATTACTTCCATCAACTCATCGCCGGTATTCACTACTGCCACACACATGGCATCGCTCACAGGGACCTGAAACCGGAGAATTTGCTGTTGGATGCGAATGATACACTCAAGATATCCGACTTTGGACTCAGCAACCTTCACTACGGGAATTCGCCTGGAAAGGGCACAATGCTGCAGACGGTTTGCGGAACGCCCAACTACGTAGCCCCTGAGGTGCTTAAGGAACGTGGCTACGATGGAGTCAAGGCGGATATATGGAGCTGCGGTGTGGTGTTATTTGTCATGTTGGCTGGATATTTACCGTTTGATGATGAAAACGTTAATGCACTTTTTACAAAGATCGAACGTGGGGAGTACCGCATGGCCCGCCACTTTTCAGCGGAATCGCGGGATCTCATCTCAAAGATGCTTGCCGTAGACCCAAGCAAGCGGGCGACGGTGGAGGAGATTATGCACCACCCGTGGTTTGTGATCGACTGGGACCCAAATGTATTGAGGACAGAAAACAAAATGCAGTTGTCCGAAGATCAGCTACGTAACGCCATCCAAGAATTACGCTGATGCCACACCCACACCCACTCACCTCCCACAACGACACCAAGAAAGGGGAAGAAACAAACTAAATGTTTTATAGGGAGAAGAGAGAATCGAGCGCAAAGTAAAAGGATAAGAAAACAACAACAACAAAAAAAAAGAAAAAGGAGAACAGGAAACGAAAATGGTTGGCAACGAGTGTGAGGAGGGTGTGTGTGTTTCTGTGTGTGGTCTCTGTGCGTTGGCATTTATTTTGTGTGGAAAGGGAATTAGGTGTTTTTTTTTTCTCTTGTGTTTTTGGATAAATTTGATCGCCCACAATACGACAACGCATGCTTCCAGACCTCATGGTGTTGTGTCGTGCCCCCAGTAAGACGCAGCTGGTCTGGGCGCTGGTTGATGCCGTCAGCCCTGCGCCAATAGCCACGACTCCATGAGGGAAACATTGCTGGCTTCCCCCGACAATACGGAGCAATTGGCCCTGGCGCCGCGATGAGGCAGCTGGCATTGCCAGGGGGACGGTCTCCCGTTGGGCTCTTCGCTTTGTCCCGGAGGACCCCGGATCGTGTCTCACCCACTCCGCTCAGACGAACGGGTAGTTTGGAGATGACTGGCCGTGGTTCCCATGTCCGGCAATCCAAGAAATTGGCCGTGGCACGCATGATGCCAACTTCCACATGTAATTTTCGCCGCAGTCTCAGGGTCAGGCGCTTTGCCCCTGTAAGGATGCCGTGGGTATGGTAAAGTAAAAATCCGTTCTTTGGCAGCACGGTAGCGACCACATTGCGGTGCTGTAAAGTCTGAGATCAGGAGCGCTGCGCTCGCTGCGGAATGGTTGACTTTTGGCTTTCCGAAGAATTGCAGCTGCGTTCTTTGGTAAGGGATACTGGCACCACGATGAGGTGGTCAACCGTATAACCATCAGGGAAAAGAGAATTGATCAAAAATCACAAGGCATGACGAAGGGACTATGTTAATATCGGAGCGACTTATGTGATTTCAGAGGAAGTGTATTGGAAGGATGATACTTTTGGTGAATAATAACTTATGCGTGGGGAGTGGAGCGGGAAATACATGCGGAGGACGAGTTTAAAGCAACGACTGGAATAAAAAAAGGAAGGAGAAACCCACTGAATGAAGGCAAAAGGAACAAAGCAAAAAAAGAAAAAAAGAAAAGAAAAACAATAAAAGGAGAAATGGAGTAAATTTGATGTGATTTTATTGAGAGGACCAATTGTATTTACATGGGAAGGGATGAGTAATGAGAAGGGTAGGAAGGGAGAAGAGAGAGAGAGAGAGACACCCTTTTTTTTTTTCTTTAACCTTTTCCTACCAATGTCTGTACATATAAATGGATGCAGAAGAACAGAAGTAACCACACAGTGATAGCAAGGGTGGGGAGAAAAGAGTATATCTACATGAATGCGGTTTCCTCAACCTTCCCTCTTTATTATTATTATTTATTTATTTTTTATTGCTTACACTTTTTCTTTTTTTTTTTTTTTGTTTCCTCCACCACGATATCACCTGCGTTTTCGTTTGTTGTGTTAATGCTTGGCCGTGACGAACAGGGACGCATTGTTTTTTTTTTTAATTTTTTAATTTGTTCTGCGTTTCAAGTGAGC